>NC_141065.1:10393771-10476271 GCF_041138505.1 Cibotium barometz | reverse complement strand
ATAATGTCAGTGCTTGCCAAACTCTAGCAAAAAATCACGCTTTGTTACACTTACAAGACCTTCTTTGCCACATGGAAAACATCTTAAATGAGAGGACGTTTGAGACTGTACAACATGCTCATATTGCTTTTTTAATGGTAAGAAGTCTTAACAATTGTCAGCACAAAGGGCATATGATAGTATTCTTGAGGTTGTTTCTAGGAACAATGGTGGTGTTTTTTTCCTTGATGGTCCTTCTACACATATCTTGCTGCGCAATTTGGATTCCCGAGACGAGGACCAGACTAATATGCAAGCAATTTCACACAAAAGTGATAGAAGTAGAAATTATCACACGAACACTCACATTGGTGATAGGGTCTTTATCCCAAGGATAGCATTCATACCAACTAAGCTTCATCTTCCTTTTGATATGAGGAGGAGACAATTTCCAATGAGGCTAGCATTCAGCATGACTATAACTAAGTCTCAAGGACAGACATTGAGTGTCTTGGGGCTTTACTTAGCTACTATGCATGGACAATAATATGTTGCTATCTCGAATTTCAGATCATCAGATGTAGTGAAAGTGCATGTGAGAGATAATGTGGACAATGAAAGTAGCAATACAACTTTGGATGGAGTTTATACAATCAATGTTGTGTGTACAAAGAGGTTTTGGATATGGCGTCCAGATAAATACAGATGACATATGTTCCCAAAAGGTAGTGAATATGATATAAACACCTTTGCTTGCAATTGCTTTGGACTACTCATGGAGATCTTTATATGTGGCATCAACTTATGTCGTTAGTAAGTAAATCCAATGTAAATGAAGATGGCGTCCAGATAAATACAGATGACATATGTTCCCAAAAGGTAGTGAATATGATATAAACACCTTTGCTTGCAATTGCTTTGGACTACTCATGGAGATCTTTATATGTGGCATCAACTTATGTCGTTAGTAAGTAAATGATTGCGAAGATATCACAAGTATATTCAATGTGATCCTTGAGTATGTTGTTCTTCTTTCAAAGTTGATTAAAGATTTGTTTTAACCTAGACTTATTCATTATCGTATTATATGAGACAATATTCGTTAGGAGAAGGATGACCAATTTCTTTGGCTTCGTCATCGACACACTGATGTTATTGTTCATGGTAACATTTTTCAAATATATGCACATTATTCTTAATTTTGGTTTGATAGCTCATCTCAAGCTAAAACTAGAGTCACATGCAGATCCTCAGACCCCTATTATCACTAAGCTAACTGCTAGTTGAGGTTCTTGAAATTGCTATGTAAAGACAGTAAAAAGGTTGTGTATTATGAGATACTGGCCAACCAAGGCTTTAGTTAATAAGTTTTGGGTGCCCAAGTGTGAATAAGGGCCAATTGTATATAAGGTAATTTCTCATAATAGAAAGACACAATCCCCCTTTTTGCTATGAGAGAGTCTTGTCTTGTGTATGAGAGAGAGAGAGAGAGAGAGAGAGAGAGAGAGAGAGAGAGAGAGAGAGTGTGTGTACTCTAGTGCATGTGCCTCTTCCATGCATGTGTGTGGGAGAGTGATAGGACGATTTCCTTGCATTGTGGTGTGAGCAACTCCGCGGAGGTGGAGATTGGAGGATTGGAGCTTCCAAAAAAAAACGAGCTTGGAGAGATGTGAGCTCGAAGCATTGGTAGGTACTCTATGATGGTTGTTGTCTATTGCTTCTTCCAATTGTGAATGTGTGGAGTTCTCTTAGGAGGTGCAATAGGCCATAACATTTTTGGCGCCGCTGTCGGAGAAACAACCATTGTTTCTTCCATCTTCTTAGAGCTCCATCTCCCATTATGTGAGATTTACTATTGTCTTTACATTCTGAAAGTGCATTGTGAAAAGCCCTGTAGATAAGGTTTGAGTGGAAGGGAAGAAATTAGAGTAGTTGTGGAAAATTGTGTGTGTGGAAGTGTGGGTGAGTACTTGGTATTGCCTAAAGGAAAGCTACACTTGGATTTTCTTTTGATTTTGTTGATTTCATTACCAATTTTGCTATTGTGAGATAGCAGTTGGTAACACTCTTTTTTTTATTTTTCTTAAAAATCACAAAAATTACAAAAATAAGGAGCCATTAGTTGTGTTGGTGACTTGCATTACATTCCTTTTGCTAAGCACAACCTTTCTGGACCTTTTAGGTAGGGAAATCATACTCTAAATTAATCAAAACATCATTCTGTTAACTCGACTCGCAACGCGTGAAAGTGCAAGAAAGCATTTCACGACGTGAAACGCTGTCCACCATTAGCGCCGGCAATTTTGAGATTGTCTTACTAAAGTTAGTGCGTCTTAACCTGACACGACTGACACAAGGAAACAAAAAAGTCGTATCTCGTGAAAATGCAATAAAACATTTCACAACGTGAAACACATTGCTTTTCACGACATGAAACATAGTTTGCCATTTCATGACGTGAAGCATAGTCTACTGCTATTTCACGACATAAAACGAAGTCTGTTGCTATTTTGGAATAACAAATATGCTCCTCCATTTAAGGACATTAATGAGTGTTATGTAAAGGCACTATAAAAGTTGTACATTATGAGATATTGGCCACCCAAGGTCTTAGTTAGTAAGTTTTGGGCACCCAAGTGTGAATAAGGGCCAATTGTATATAAGGCATTTTTTCATAATAGAAGGACACAATCCCCCTTTTTGTGCTATGAGAGCTCTTGCCTTGTCGAGAGAGAGAGAGAGAGAGAGAGAGAGAGAGAGAGAGAGAGAGAGAGAGAGTTTGAGAGTGTACTCTAGTGCATGTTCATTCTCTATGCATGTATGTGTAGAGGAGTGAGAGAGAGATTGCCTTGTGTTGTGGCGCGAGCGACAGCATGGAGGTGAAGTTTGGAGAATTGGAGCTTCTAGAAGTGAGCTTCTATGCATGTATGTGTAGAGGAGTGAGAGAGAGATTGCCTTGTGTTGTGGTGCAAGCGACTCTACAATGACAGCATGGAGGTGGAGCTTGGAGAATTGGAGCTTCTAGAAGTGAGCTTGGGGACCTCAAGGGATGTGAGCTCGAAGCATTGGCAAGTACCCAATGATGGTTGTTGTGTATTGCTTCTTTTAATGTGAATGTTTAGAGTTCTCTCTTGGGAGGTACGGTTAGCCATCAACATTTTTTATGCCACTATGAGGAAACACCATTGTTTCTTCCATCCTCTTTGAGCTTTAGCTCCCACTATGCAAGATTTATGATTGCCTTTGCATTCAGAAAGTGCATTGTGATGAGAATGAATGGATAAGGTTTGATTGGAAGTGAAGGGTTGTTACAAATTATTTGTTTTTGGTGTGTGGGTGAGTACTTGGGTTATCCTAGAGGAAAGCTGCATTGTTTTTTCTTTTAATTTTAATGTTTGTATCACCAAACTTGCTATCGTGAACGAGCAGGTGTGATACTCTGTTTTTTGTTTTTTCAAAAAAATACAAAAATAAGGAGCAAATGGCTATGTTAATAACTTGCATTACATTCCTTACTCCTAGCACATTATGGAACATTTGAATTGGTAAATTACACCCAAACTTCATTCTGTCCGACGCTGGGGCTAAACGTGAAAGTGCAGAAAACAGTTCACGGCATGAAGCATTTCCTACTACTTCACGGCATGAACCACCTTCCACAATCATTGTCGTAATTTTTGAGATTACCTTACTAAAAATAGGATACCTTATCTTGACACCTCTAACACAACGGATCCTAAGGAATCTTATTAAGCCGATCCCTAAGTAAGTAGCTAACTCATTTGATCATTGGAGACCCATTACCTTGCTAAATATAATTTATAATGTCTTGGGCCAAGGTTATTGCTATCAAAAAATTTCCTCTTCTCTAGGACAATGTGAGCAAGAGACAGTTTGGATTTATAAAGGGTAGCTCTATATATGATAACATCATGAATGTATTGATTGGGAAGGAATGCACTGTTGTTTCTGAGATCAAAGCAACTAATAAACCAAACTCAAACTCTTACAAAAACCGGTCCGAGTTTACTTTCATAGTATGAGTTTACTTTTGCTGTGCAAAAATTACATGCTCTGCCTGAAAAGTAAACCCAGACTATGAAAGTAAATTCAGACCGGTTTACTTTCACAGGTCCAGGTTTACTTTCCAGGCAAAGCATGTAATTTTTGCACAGCAAAAGTAAACTTGGACCGTGAAAGTAAACTCGGACCGATCTGAGTTTACTTTCACAGTCTGAGATAACTTTAGTTGTGTAGAAATTACAATGCTCTGCTTGGAAATTAAACTCGGACTGTGAAACTAAACTCGGACTGTGAAAGTAAACTTGAACTGTGAAAGTAAACTAAGACTGGTTCGAGTTTACTTTCACAGTTCGGGTTTACTTTCCAGGTAGAGCATGTAATTTCTGCACAGCACTAGTAAACTCAGACTGTGAAAATAAACTCGGACCGGTTTGAGTTTATTTTCACAGTCTGAGATAACTTTAGCTGTGCAGAAATTACAATGCTCTACTAGGAAAGTAAACTCGGACTGTGAAAGTAAACTAAGACCAATCCAAGTTTATTTTCACAGTACTTCTGCTGTACTTTAACAACAACGCTCTGCCTGGAAAGTAAACTTGGACTAGTCCTAGTTTATTTCCATAGTCCGAGTTTACTTTTGGTATGCAAGAACTACAATGCTCTACCCGTCTGGAAAGTAAACTTGGACTGTAAAAGTAAACTCGGACGGATCCGAGTTTACTTTCACAGTTCAAGATTACTTTTGTAGTAGGAACTACAATGCTCTGCTGCCTGGAAAGTAAACTCGGACTGTGAAAGTGATCGGTCCGAGATTACTTTCACAGTCCGAGATTACTTTTGTAGGAACTACAATGCTCTGCCTGCTGGAAAGTAAACTCGGACTGTGAAAGTAAACTAAGACCAGTCCGAGTTTACTTTCACACTTTGGGTTTACTTTCTGTGAAAGTAAACTAAGATCGGTCCAAGTTTACTTTCACAGTACTTCTGATGTACTTTAACTACAACGCTCTGCCTAGAAAGTAAACTCGAACCAGTCCAAGTTTATTTCCACAGTCCAAGTTTAGTTTTGCTGTTGTGCAGGAACTTTAATGCTCTGCTTGCCCGAAAAGTAAACTTGCACTGTAAAAGTAAACTCGGACCAGTCCGAGTTTACTTTCATAGTCTGAGATTACTTTTGCAAGAACTACAATGATCTACTTGGAAAGTAAACTCAAACTATAAAAGTAAACTCAGACCAGTCCGAGTTTACTTTTGCTGTGCAGAAGCTATGGATTGTGAAAGTAAACAGTCATGAAAGAATGGAAAATAACATAGCACAACCCAGAGCAATATTTCTTCATGCCTTTGGAATCATACATGTGGAAGAAGATTCTTCACCCATGCCTTCTTCGTATGAAACCTTTATAGTAAAACATGGCATGCTATTTGTTGACGACAACCTTTGTCATCAACAATCCAACATAGTAAAACATGGCATGCTATTTGTTGATGACAACCTTTGTCATCAACAATCCAACAATGTGTATCTTCATGCACGACCTTAATTATTGCATCAAGCTCTTGTTGTGACTTGTCAATCACAATAACAGTGGGCCGAACATTATCCATTCTTTGAAAAATAATGTGAAGTGTCTTTGATAAGGCAGTTACTTGTTGATTGCTACTCGGGTCATTAGAGCACAACATGAATCATATTGGAATGCCCATTCCAATTTGGTTTGGTAAAACTGCAGCATACAATGGTAGCCCAAAGACATTTGTTTTAAAGGTGCTATCTATGGCCCAAGAATTATTACACGAGAAGCGTTTGGCCATTTTGGAACATCCATTCATCTTTTATAATAAGAATAAATGGCTTATCCTTATCTTCTAGTGCATTAGGACAATATGGTTAACAATATAGCACCTACATGAGAGTGTCGTCAGTTAAACAAGTCAAAGCACAAAACCATGTGACACGATGAATGCTATAAATAAATAAAATATTATGGTACGTTATTTTGTTCACCTAGCTTTAAACACTCAATGCTTTTGAGTTTTTTCCTACAAACAGAGATAGATCTTATTATATTAAAAGAATTAGTATTTAAGTTTATAAAAGTCACTAAGCAAATATCATTGATATATTACCTGCATTGCGTACTCCATATAACATCGAATCCACTTCCTTCGAGATCATAAAGAACCGATAGATAGTGCAGTCAAGTAAAGAGGCTTGTTTCAAACGAATTCTCTCCTTTGACAGTGACATCTTTGCGACATGTTGAGATGTGCCGATGTCAAATGGATCTTCCATGTAACATTCAATGACCTTTGGTGGATGAATGGGTAAGTGATATAAATCACTACGACTTCCCAGCACGTGTCCTTCATGAGTAGAGTGTATGTGAATCAAAGCATTTGAATTGCCACTTGGATACTCCACTCTTGAACCTTGAATGGACAACCACATTTCGTGGTTGATCTTAATCTCCTAATGGTTCCCTTTCGGCTAACTGTACCACCTCTATGGCACAACTTGGATACAGTGTTTTTTTTGGTTGATCGAACCATAACTAGTCTAACCTTGTGCTCGATCATTATCTCTTTCAAGTGGTTTTCCACATTGCTTTATCTACAGTTAGTATTGTTGCTTGTACTCTTTTTTTGTCTTGGCATTCTAATACTCCTCCATGGTTTCATCTCTTACAACCACATGCATTGATGAAGTCCCTAATAAAAGAGGTGGGTATCCCGTGCTTTCTAATATCAGTACACCATCTACATTTGATTGTTTCTATTGTATCATTTACTCCTTGGTGATAATCATCCTCCACAATATAATGAGACAATGCCACAATGCTTCCCCACTCTTCTAAGCATGAAATCCTTAGCTTTGGTGTGCTATTCAAGCAAAGACAAGGCGCACCATCTTCTTTCATCCCCAAGAAAAGGCCATCCCATCATTCTTCTCCATTTCTTTAAATCTTGATTACCTCTAGAATCATGAGCTTTCAAGGTTTCCAGTGTGACTATCACATCTTCTTGAATGGCTCTCATCATAAAGTTATAGCTTGCTTTGTTAAACGAAAAGTATTTATGAGATAAATATAACATGGGATTGGGTGAAACGATGTTACTTTGATTGGATCGAACATGAATACTTTTGTTGCTATCTCGAAAGAGATTTCCCACGTCTGAATCATCACTCCGATGAGGAGTGACTACTATCACCATTGGAGCACTCTTCAATATTGAAGTTGCTCTGGTCTTGATACAACAACTCCATCCTTCAAAGAACATAAACTGATTAAGATTGTATACAGCTTCATTTCAAGAACACAATACATATCCCACAGTATCACTTCCTATCTATTGTAAAGGATAACATACATAATTGAAAAATATACTTACAAATTTCAGAGAAAGATAGAAGAAATCTCAATATGGATGGAGAAGTGATGCAAAAAATGTAAGGAAAAATGCACTCTATGGACTGTGTTAAAAATTGATAGCAAGTAATGGACCGAGTTTACTTCGGGTCCGAGTTTACTTCTAGTCCGAATTTACTTCTATTCTAAATTCACTATCAGAATATCCCCCATTAAAGACCATAGATTTTACTCGCGCGTGCGTTGTAATGACAATTATGGTAGTCCGAGTTTACTACTGGTCTGAGTTTACTATTGGTCCGAGATTACTTTAGTTCACGGTGATTGTGTCCCCACTATTCACTGCCCAGTGACCAGTGTTCCTAGTTCGAGTTTACTTTGGTGGGCAGCAGCGTAGATCCCACGGCGCACGATGCTAGATATGATCACCAACTTTTTCAGCCATTGATCCCTACATTCCAAGCCCCTGTGACTTAGTCATGAGGCCCTACGACCCCTCTCCCTTGCGTGGCCTACCACCCCGCCTTTCCCCCCTCACCGACCATCGCGCCTGCACCCCCCTCTCTCTCGGGTGCACCGCTCACCCCACCAAACACCCTCTCTCCTCACCCCCTCACCCGCCAGCACTTTCATCGACCCTACCCCACTATCCCACCCCTTCTCTCATGCATTGTGCGTCCCCACGGCCCCTCGCTCTCCCCCTCTCCCCTCACGACCCCAGCTCTCTCTCCCTCCCACTCCTAACCAACCAACGCCACCCCCCCTCGCCTTCTCTCTCGTGCGCACCACCGCCCCCCTCCCCCCCCTTTTTCTCACACCACCAACCCCCTCTCTCCTCATTCTCCTCACCTGCCACCCCCCCTCTCATGCGCACACCGACCCTAAACCACTATCACCCACCCCCTTCTCTCATGCCCCCCCCCACTCTCTCTAGCCCAATGACCTCAGCTTCAATGATGATAGTCGTAAGCGGGAAGATACGGTTCAATGAAGCATCTTGCCTGGCTATGGTGGCCGACCTCCATCTTGTATAGGTTCTCCATTATGGTGGGCTGGGCTACAGTCGTGGGGGCAATCTCAAAATACACTTTTTTATATATATAAAACATGGTCCGTTTACGATCTCAAGGATTCATACATTATACTCGTGCAGAAGGAAAATCACCTTATGACTCGGAGCCTCTTCCTCATGGCCGATCCTGGTTTAATAACTGATTGTCAGGCCATTGTTCACCTCAACATATGATGCCCAACAGCATACCCATGCAGTTTGAGGAGTAGCAAAGGTTGATTCCAGGCTCCAATACTCTTGTGGGCCGTGCCTAGTTGAAGGTAGCATAGAGGATCAAGTCATTGAAGTAATTGGAAAGGGCCATTGTTCACCTCAACATATGATGCCCAACAGCATACCCATGCAGTTTGAGGAGTAGCAAAGGTTCATTCCAGGCTCCAATACTCTTGTGGGCCATGCCTAGTTGAAGGTAGCATAGAGGATCAAGTCATTGAAGTAATTGGAAAGGGCCATGGAGTATAGGCCTCCTCTTTTATCACCACTGTTGGAAGCTGTAGCCCAATCTGAGATGGAGAGAGGGAGGGGGTGACGGTGGTGTTGGTGAAGGGAGTGGCGAGGGAACATGAGGAGGGATTATATGAGGTGAGGGGAAGAGGGGAAGGGTGGTGTGGCAGGGGAAGAGATTGGAGAAGGAAGCTAGTGCCTGAGAGGATGAGGATATTGGTGTGAAGTGTGGGTGGTTCAAGGGAGAGTTGGTGGGCACCAATGGGAGGTGGGTTGTGTGGCTAGAGATGGGTTGGGAGTGTGGGCTGGGAGAAGGTGGTTGAGGGCAAGGTTGGGGGTAGGGGGAGTCTCCTCGAGTGGAATGGTTATCCATTATGGTCACTGTGTCACTGTCATCTCGACACGGTCTCCCATAGGGGTGGGCAGGCAATTGGAGAAGAAGAAGGTCTTGGCCTCCCGCACCTCATCTCGAGGGTGAAGTCTTGGGGGAAAGGCGATGTGGGAATTGTCAAACTGGAGGGTGGTGGTGGGCGATGACCTCTATTTGGGTGGTGGATGCAGTGTAGAGGACAAGGAGGCTATGGGGGGGTAAGGGGGGAGGGTGCGGTGCGACGGAGGGACTTGTAAGCTATGTAGATGGTTGTCCACCCATGCCGATCCAGGAAGGCGAGGGTGGTAAGGGATTTTGAAGAGGTGTAGGGGTACAAACAGAGGCCATTGGGGACTATAAATTTGATGGAGGCATCAATGTTGGTGGCTTGTTCGTATTCCAGGAGGGTGGCCCAGTTGTGACTAGGTTGGTGGGGTGAGAGGGTGAATGGGAAGGGTGAAGAGGATGGTGGGGTTGTCGAAGGAAAGTTGGGTTTGGAAGAAGAGAGGGATCAGGAGATTAATGGAGGGGGGAGGGATTTTGGTGATGATGTAGGAGAGGTTGGAGGCGGTGAGAGGGTTAAGAAGAAGATTATGTTGGAGGAGGTTTAGCTGGAGAGCATGGAAGTGGTGCTCTAGGAGCTGGGTAGGGTTTTGGGATGGGATGGAGAGGCTAGGCAGCTTGGTGTGGGTAGCGTCCATCGATGCATCTACTTTGCGTTTGTTGGTGCTGGATGTTGATAGGATTTTTTGTGTACAAGAGATGAGCTCAAAGGACGTGCCTACCCCAAATCCCCAACATAAAATAAATAGTAGATTATGGTTTGAAACCTTAGGAAAAAGATGGATGTTGCATGGCTAGGTGGATTTGTGCAAGTGTGCAATGAAAATAGAAAGAACATGGGTGATCGAGGAGACAAGCGATGCAATTGTTCTAAAATGAATTAAGGCAGTGACTAGGCTAGAAGAGGGAGAATTGCGATTGATTATGTGTGGTTAATTGTACGCGAGGTGAGAGACCACCAGAGTCATTGCAGTCAAGTGATGCTATAGGTTTTGTTTGATTTTACTGATGGTTGTAGGCTGGAGTACCTGCAATTGTTGAAGGTTTGTAGACAAGAAGATAGTGCAGTGAGAAGGATTGTTTGGATCAGAGCAGAGGGTGAGCTAGATAATAGAGAGTTGGCTAGGTGGAGTGTCCCCTAGGATCTCTGAGAAGCTTCTCTATTAGATACTTGACCAATTTTGATTTCTCCTCGATTGTCGCTGTTGAAGATGAATCTTTGAAGTGATGTCGTCCTTGGGGCCTACTTGCAAGTAACCCATGAGTTTTTCTATGTTTCCTTCTTATGTTTGCTCAGGTTGTTGGGCTATTGAGACACTTGTGCGTTTTCTATCTATCTGGAGTAGATTGAGTGTTTTGTTTGTATCAGTTGTGTCAGGTGTGAGTGGATGTTTTATCTTTTGTTTTGATGATTCAGTTGTGATGATATGTGGTTTTCACTAGGTTTATGGAGATGGAGCACTTGGTGTATCTGTCTGATGGAGCACTGGGGTGTATCTGTTCGATGTTTGAGGAGTTCCTACTACCGAGTCACTAACTAGTACTGACTCAGTCTATGTCAATTGAGAGGGTACAAAGAGTCAGTTTTGTGGTTAGTTGACCATCAGGGATGAGTAGCTGAACATTTATGGGCTTTGTTTTGGCTTGTATGAGTTTGAGTGAAGTGTTTGTGAGCCACTACTGACTGTCAAGTCAATAAAGAGTCAACAGTCAACAGTCAACAGTCGGATGGGTTAGTGGGCTAAAGGGGATTCCAGTGTCATCTCTGTGTCAATTGCAATATGTTGAGTGTCTATAATGGTGGATCTTTGTGTGATTTGAGTGTTTGGAGGGTTTGGATGTGTATGTGGGCAGAGAGGAGAGGAGAGCTATGTCAACAATTAGGAGTCAGAATTAGTATACCCAGCAGTCAGTTTTGGGTCAGTTGTGGATCAGCTACTATCAGTAGAGTACATGTAATTCAATATCTCTTTATGTTTAGTGGACCCTGAGGGTTGGAGAGTCTCATAGGACACATGGGAGGAAGCCCTTGATCTCAGTAGAGGCAACTGAGTCAGTCGGTGCTATGTCGGGCTGCTGAGTTGGTTTTCTGTCTGGTTTAGTCAAGAGGGTGTCAACTGGAGGTTAGTGGAGGGTTGGCAAAGGGTTCAAGAAGGTCCTGGGGTTGTGACTAGAAGTTTGTTGAAGCCAGGGGACAATTATAGGAGCTTAGAGAACTCATTTTTTACTGGAGTCAGCGGCGTCAGCATTTTGATTCAGTTTTGGGTCTCAACTGGGAGCTGTTTTAGTCAGTTTACGATCAACTGGGGATCAACTCGGAGCTGTTTACGATCAACTGGGGATCAACTGGGAGCTGTTTTAGTCAGTAGGAAGTCAGCTGAGGCATTTTGGTAGATGATTAGGGGCTTTGGAAGTTAGGGCTGACTTGGGAGAACAGTTGGAGGTGTCAGTTGGGAGGATGGAAGGGTGTTGAGAGTGTGAAGTATTCGCATGTGTTAACTGGAGATCAGGGGACATCAGCTGAGTGTACTAGTGCCTTGATTTGGTGTTATGTTGCTGGGTTGTTGTTCCCTCCTCACAGTGGTGTGTTCGGACGAGTTATAGAGGTAAGTTCTCTTGGACGCATCAACATCTACCCCAAAGTTATGTGATGTGCTTGAATTACGCGTTTCTTGGATGCCCATGCATCTTTTTTATTGTAGGGTTTGCTTTTGGTGATGGCCTTGTAGGAGTCGAAGGAGGCACGGATCTGGTCATAGCCATCCTAGGTAGTTTGGGCGGCGATGCATCATAGAATCTGTGCTTCCTATTGGGCTAGGGAGCAGGTGCTGTGGGCTGTTTGGGTGTCCTCCTGGCTGCGTGGAGCTGCTCTTGGAGTTGGGTGACTGCTTATAGGGCTTCAACGAGGGTACACTCCCGGTACTCAAGGGAGGCCTATAGTTGGGTGTTGGCAGGAGGGCGGCCTGGAGATCTTGTGGGTTTGGATTAACTTTGCATGGGCTAAGAGCATGGCAGATTGAGTGGTTGTGACCTGCTCATGCTGCCTCTATATGTAGTCTATCATGGAAGTGAGGAGCTCCCAGGTGTGAGGTTAGAGAATCTCTCAGCAAAAATAGGTGAGGGCACCATGGGAGGACCAGATTCCTTTAGAGAAGGCTTGTTGGGAGTGAAAGCAGCTGGCCTGCACCCAATAGAGGGTATCCATAGTGTGGTACTGGGAGGCAAAGGGTGAGGCCAACGACCCTTCGTCAAGGCTTGTTGGGAGTGAAAGCAGCTGGCCTGCACCCAATAGAGGGTATCCATAGTGTGGTACTAGGAGGCAAAGGGTGAAGCCGACGACCCTTCGTCAAGGCGAGTTGGTGAGGGAGAGGGGAGAGTTTGGCCACTGGGGTTGGGTGTCGATTGGAGTAGGGTCTCTTCAAGGAACTAGGAAGTTCAACGAAGCTCCTCTTTGTCGGCACCTGATTTGCGGCATGCCTCCTCCTCCTCCTAAAGATTAGAATGATGGCACTTGGAGGGGGCGTGGTAGTTGAACCTTGTGGCTTAGAGATCATGGGAGGGATGGTGGTATTGCCCTAACGGACAGGTGGGGGAAGCTCCTCCCAATTGTCTGCATGTTAGAGGGCCTTGGTGAGGAGTGATGAGGCGGCCAACTTGCACTGTGGGTTGGAGTAGACGGCATGGAGTCCCTTGTGGAAGTATTTGGTCCAATTGATGAGCACACCTTGATGGACGCGGGAAAGGGTGAAGAGGTTGCACCTGTTAAAGAGCGATTGGCCCAGCATGTTGTGAGGAGGAAGGAGAAGACACAGGCTGGCATCACTAATTCCTGTTGTGTGATGTTGTTCCTCTCCACGCCGTCTTTGGTGGTGGGACCTTGGAAGGCATTGCGCACATGGCGCATGACTTTGCTATGGCTGCTCGAGGCGAGGGAGGTGGAGTGCATCCCGGACGAGGTCAAGGCTGAGGTGGACTATAAGGGGAGCACCTTTTGAGTTGAGCACTTTCCATGTAGCCTCACTATCATTGTATGTCTCGATAAAGTAGAGGCAATTGAGGAGGTCGGCGGGTCCTTAGGGCAACATGGTTGGCAAATTGCCCGTCGAGCCCAATCTGCTCCAGGCAGGTGACGATCGGTGATGGCTCTGTAGGGCTAGGTGTAGTAGAGTAACTTGTGCTCTACTTTGTGTGTATTCTTTATCAGGCTGTGGTGGATAGTGTGGCCATTGACCTGCTTCATCAAGGTCTCACCCAGATAGGAGAGCTTGGTCGAGTGCTTGCCATATTCCTTGAACCAGTGGCCTATGTGTTGTCTCTTGTTTTGGGGAGTGTGAGCGACCACCTTGAGAGAGGAGTCGGAATGCTTGGGAGTAGCCATGTGAGGAACAAGTTGGCAAGTGGGCAAGAAGTGAAAATTTAGGAGAAAAATGGTGATAGTTTGGCTAGGGGCAAGAAGAAAAGTGAGAAAAATGAATAGTGGTGGGCCTGTACATAGATTTACAAGGGAGGTATGCCCGTGGCTTCACAGAGGAATGGGCGTGGGTCCACAAGGGAACGATCGTGGATTGACAAGCAAACAAGTGTGGATTCATAAAAGGGAACGGTGGCTATGGCTTGGGGCTACCTTTAGAAAATGGGCGTGGCTTGATAGACGAATGACTGTGGCTTTTCATGAGTGTTGAATGGGAGTGGGTTTGAATGAGTGAATGGTTGTGGCTTTGCTTGAGTGAACGACATCCGTTCACTTGCCCTTAGGGAGATTTTTTTTTTCTAAATGACACCTTTTGTACTACCCTAGGACTATGTGGTCAGCACCCCCTTACGGGTTTTGTACTGACTCCTTGCCTAATTATTGCTGGATGGCACCAATTTGGTCCAATTGGGTATGGACAAGATTGGCAACTCTTCTTCTATCCTCGCTTCCTCTCAGGAGGGGGTTGCATAACAGTGAGAGGTTAGGGCAATGAGAGACTCAGTCTGTAGCACACCCTATCACAATTGTAAGTGTGGGTAGCCAACTTCTACAATAATAGCACCAACTCAAGTACCTCTCAAAATTGCACCCTTAGCCTCCTAAAAAGATGGGGAGTTGCATCTCATGGGAAACAATGATCTCTCATGGAAGAGTGGCATGGGGCTAGGGGTGTTAAGACCATTCAGCTCCTTGATAGTGGAAACCTTGTGCTTGCTAACTATACCTATTAGAGCTTTGAGCACCCATCAAACACTGTCATCATTGGCCAAAAATTGCACTTGAGTGCCACCTTGTCTGCTACTACTCCCCCAGGACCTCTCTTCTACATAGGCCCACCCACATCCTCTCCTCGATGCCTCGCTCGGTCGGTACCACCCCCTGCTCGGTCGGTACCACCCCCTCTACCTCTAGAACTCCTCCACCTCCACAACCCCATCACTCTGACCTCCCTTCCCCCACCTCATGGAAGAAGGCAAAATCCCTCCACAATCCCCATAGGAGCAAGAGGAGGTGGATCCCCCCCTCAATCCCCTTAACTAGCATGATCCTCTAGATTGCACACAGTTTGAGGAGGCCATCCGCATCTTGCTAGGCTGACAAATCTAACAAGTTCCACTAACAAAAGGTCACCGACCGCATGGACATTCATGTCCTCCGGCTCTACATCGACACCAAGAAGGATGACTAGAAGCGACAACACGGCGGCTTCATGTCCTCCGGCTCTACATCGACACAAACAGGATGACTAGAAGCGACAACACGGCGGCTACATCCAACCCCACTCTGACGCTTGGCCCCTCACGTTCGCTCTTATGGTGTGTGAGCAAGTGGTTTGGAGGCGTCACTTCCTACTCAAGCTGTAAATTTGGGTCGATTACTACAAAGCACCATGCCATCTCCACAACAACCCGGCTATCTCCCCATCCGTCATCGTCTCATTCGGCCGCGAACCTATTTCACACTGAGCCTAAGTTACAATTCAACTTTCCATGGGTCCTACGTCCTGAACCCCATCCACTAAACAAAGCAGGCTTGCTCAAATGCATGCATTCACAACCAAATATGATTAGGTTTTGGACCTCACCATCATCACCACTATACACTTTTTTAACCTCATCACCACACTCTTAGTGGAATTCCCTACGTGGCACCACTACCACAAAGGAACCCAAGGCCTCACCTTCGACATCAATAAAGGCCCCACCCTCAAGTAACTCTTTGGCTACTACGAATGCATCCAGTAAATGGTTGCCTAGCATCTCGGAGACCACCTTCTAGTCCACAACTACTACAAATCTTTACACCATCAATCCCTCCAATACCCCAAATAATGATACAATTTTGTCTGCATGTACTCCCTCTACTACCATTGAGCCTTCTTGCCAGTTCCAAGAGGATGGACCTAAATAGGGAGGAGCTATCTTAACCACAATGGTTAACATTATTCTAAGTGTGGTTATGCATCATGTAATTCATTTTTATGCAAATCGTGCTAAAAGCACTTCATGTAAAAAGATATGGGATGACCGAGCTTACATGTGTAACGTTGGCTGAGTAACAAGCCTAGGTGTACATAGAGCTAGAGTACCAATTTTGGGTGGCTGGCCATTGTAAAAAGAAATATCATATATATAAGTAACTTATAAAATATGAAAAGGATATACAATCCCATTATCACAATTGAGTCTTCTTCTCTCTCCCTCTTGCTATCTTGTGGCTATGGTGGTGAGCTTATGTGTTGATGCATGCTTGTTTGCTTGATTGTATGTGTATGCTTATAGGTGATGCGTCCTTTCTTGCCTCTTCTCCTTCTTCTTGCTTTCTCTCTCTCTCTTTCGCTCTTGCACACACCAAGGCAATGAGATAAGAGTTGAGCTCTCCATAGCTCCTTCTCTCATTACTCCCTACCTAACTCAAGGAAAACTCCACTTGGGTGACATAAGTGATGGTGGAGTGAGCCCCTAGCAGCTTCACACATCAAGGAGTTAACCCTCTTTAGGGTTGGCTAAGTGCGTGTTCCTGAACCGACCCTTGTATCTTCTCCCTTCTCTTCTCTTCTTCCTCTCTTCTCTTCTCTTCTCTTCTTCCTCTCTCAATATATCTATATCTACACACACACACACATACACTTCATGCTACAAATTTTTTTTGACCTCTCTCTCTCTCTCTCAAACACATGCACATACACATGTACGATTCTCTCTCTCTCTCAAACACACGCACATACACATGTACGATTCTCTCCATGGCTCTCCTAACACACACACACATTTCTCTCTCTCTCTCTCTCTCTCTCTCTCTCTCTCTCTCTCTCTCTCTCTCTCTCAAACACACACATACACATGTACATTTATTTACATGGCTCTCCCAAAACACACCAATTTTGTGTTGTGGATTTTGTGTGTGTGTGTGTGTGAGAGAGAGAGAGAGAGAGAGAGAGAGAGAGAGAGAATCGTTTATATGTTAGAGAGAGGTGTGAGAGAGAGAGAGGAGATAAGAGGGAGAGTAGGGGGGTGCTTGGGAGTAGTGATCTCAATAGGCGACCTCAACAGGCATCTTTGTTCTCAACAGTCTTGACAAGTGAGTAAAGAAATGAGAAGATTTAGGGATTTTAGGGAGAGTAGGGGAGCACCTGGGAGTGGGAGTGGGAGTGGGAGTGGGAGTGGTGATCTTGACAGGTGGTCTCAATAGGCATCTTTGTTCTTAACAGGATAGCAATCTTGACAAGTGAGTAAAGAAATGAGAAGATTTAGGGATTTTAGGATTTTAGGTAACTTGAGCCAATTAATTTATTAATAAAAAAATTCTCCACTCGAGATATATTTTTTCTTAGCCACGTATCTTGCCCAAGATAATTTATCTTGAGTTTGATTAAATTAATTTGTCTATCATGCCCGATATCTATTTATTAATTTTAACTATCTCACCCACCGAGATATATTTATTAAATTTAAGTATCTCGCCTGATATATGGTTTATTATATTTTTGGATCGTGTGCGAGAGCCATCGTGGTATTTTTAGTGCCATGTATCTTGCTCGATATATGCAATGATAATAATTGGATGGTGACTACATAGCCAATGGCATAACCATGTATCTCACCTAAGAACGACATGGCATCTAGTTGTGAGCTAAGGAGGCATCAACTTCTTGGAGAGACATGGTAATATATGTGTCTTCTTAGGTATCTCGCTCAAGAGACACTAGACACAATGCTTGAATGTGTCCCACTTTCACCCAAACTACCAAAATAGCCACCTTATCATGCTATCACCCAAGACTTCCCTCTAAGATATAGCTTTGTACTTGATTAAGGTCAATAAGGTGCTCCTAATATCCTCTATTTAGGGATCAATCATGATTTTCTCTCTCTAAAGATATGTTATCCTTGAAGAGATTGATCCAATATATCCTACTTTTATATATTTGGCTTTCTATGGTTAATCTAGGATCTTGGGGTAATCTTAGCCTTAATCTTACCCATGTATACATTAATGCAAGTAAATAAATTCTATCTCTCTCACTTTCTCTCTCTAGAATCATTGGCTACCCTTACACAAATGATTTTTTCCTAAAATAAAAACTATTTTTCAATCCTTAATTTTTTTCATTTAAACTAGAGTAATCTCTTATCTTTCTACTACCTTTCTCTCCATATATCTTTAACTCTAGTTTCTCTCTCTAGACATGGGGGTATTCCTAATTCACAATCTAAATGTAATCTTTATAATTAAACTCAACTATCCATAAATTAATTCAAAATCTTACCTAAACTTGAATTCATCTCAATTATGACACTTGGATTATAATGTCTTCTCTCTCTAGGAATTCATTTAATCTAAGGCTTCCCTAAATTATTTAAATATTAAATTTTCCTAAGTTTAGGATTAGCCTATCCCAATCCTTAATTTTCCTATAGTTCTATGCAATAAGAAGGTTTCCTCAAATGTATTAAGGTCTTTACAATGGATATGTGCAAAATTTAAATTAAATTAAGGGTAAAGGGTCAAAATTAAACCTTAGAGACCAAAATTGGACCTTAAAGATCCATGTTTATAGGGAATTTGCAGAGATTAGAAAATTATTATTCTAGTTTAATTTAAACTTAAATTACCATAGAATAAACAATCAAATTATAAAATATTAGGAGAAATATAAATTTTATACAAAAGAGTCTAATTATACCATTGAAAATTGGCCAGAAAGGGGGTTGTTGTACCTTGTGTGTAGACAAATGAGCTTGAAAGGGAGTTGTTGTACCCATTGTATAGACAAATGAGCTTCCCACCTGGATGAGTTTTTATAAGGATCCCAAGGTGCTTGTACAATCCTAATTATCACTCCTTTGTACTCAAATAATTACTTATAGCCCAAGGTGCTTGTACAATCCCAATTATCACTCCTTTGTACTCAAGTAACTATTTATAGCTAAGGTAATGCAAAATTATGGCTAAGGGATAAGTGTACCACTGAAAACAATGCAAAATGTACTCTCTCCACTCAAGATAAAAGTTCATCGATTTCTCATGAGAAAGGGGCCTTTATATAGATGAAAATGAAAGCTGCTCACTCTACATGCACCCTCAGTCCACTCAATATTGGTAGCCCACAATATCCTATGCAGTTCAACCTTAGACTCCATACATCCACCGATTTTTTATGCACTCAGCTACTCCTACATGTATCCACCCATACATCCAATTAACTCTCATTTATGTATGGCTAGAGTTGTCTCTTAGTTCACCATGCTTAACTCCACATTAAAGGTTATTTTTCTTTCCCCAAAAACTACTCCTAAGGTCTTTGCCTCCACCTTCCAACCTTAGACTTTAGATTTTCACCAATTTAGACTTATAATAGTTAAAATGTCCACCTATTTACACTTTTTGCCAAGGCTAGTGTACACACACACACCTTAGTATATTTTATAGATTATTATTATTTTTCTAAAAATATCTCATTTATTTCTTTTAAAAAATAGCATTATTTTCTTTCTTTCTCTAACTCCAATGTGTGCAAGGGGGTGCACATGTGCAAAAAATCCCAATTAATTTATGCACATCTTATTTTCTTTATAATTCTTGCTTCAATGTCCTTCTTTATAGTCTACATTTGATGATCCATTTCAGCTAGCATTTGATTTCAAAGTTCCACTATGATCAGTGGAACTTCAATCGACCACCACTGATCAGTGGTGGATCGAACAACTTTAATGTCATTATATAATCTTGTCCTTAAAGCATCTTAAATGGACTCATCCCTATGCTTCAATGATGAGATGCATTATAAGATAATTCTACCAAATAGTAATTCAGCCATCTCATGGTTTCTCATCCAAAAAATGCTCAAAGAATATCTTTGTTTACCTGGTTTACCCTCTTTGTATGGCCATCAATTTCGAGTTCGTAAAGCAGTACTAATATCTAGAGAGGAAAGCACTCTAGAATCATGATATAAACTTAGTATTTCGATCATTGACTATCCTTCTAGGTAATCCATAGAGTCTAAATATTTCCTTCAAAAAGACTTTAGCAACATCAAGTGCAATAGGTATTTTTCATAGGGATCAAATGAGCGACTTTTGTCAAATGATCCACATCAACCAAGATGTAATCATAACCTACACTAACTAATGGTGAAATCCATGCTTATACACTCCAATTTTATATGTGAAATATCTAAAGGATGTAACTTTCATGGAATTTTATTCTTTTGACCTTGATCTTTTGCTGTGATGAACACGTTGTAGTAGTACATCCTTCTTAAGTTCAGGCCAAAAGAGACTCTTCTTTACAAACCATGAAAGTCTTCACATAGCCAAGATGTCCTACCTATAGGCTATCATGAGCCTCATTTAAAATCCTTCTCTTAAGGTCTCTTTCTTTAGGAACACATAGCTGATATTAAAGTATAGGCATCCATCTTCTGGATCATCTTGCTTAGGCATCCATCTTCTGGATCGTCTTGCTTTCCTACTCAATCAATGAAAGTAAGACATCCCAAGAAATAAATCCTTGCTCTTTTTTTCATTTTGGGGCCACCTTGCTTTTCTACTTAAGTAAGGTAATAATAGGGGTGAAGAATTTTTTGATTCAATCTTCTCCTTAATCTCAATGGGTCACCCAATCTATGACTCAAAGGGGTGCATAGGCACAAGCAATAGGGCTATCTATGCACTGTGCACTAGAAGGGGACAAGGAGATAAAGATATACAAGAGAAAGGCTACATTTTGACCACACCCATCGAGTCATAGATTGGGAAAACTAGCGTGGCATTTACTTGTGTCATATATTTAGATTGGGAACACTAGCGTGGCATTTACTTGCATAGGCAACCCTTACACCACTTACGAGGTTCAAGGTGTTTGTCATGCAGCATGGGTCATACAAATGCCAAGCTAGTGTCACCCAATCTATGACTTGATGGGTTTGGTCAAAATGTACCCATGAATGATGGTCTCCATCGCCTATGCATCACTGCTACATCCTATTGATAGAGAATCTACTCCATAAGAAGGCTCCTTTGTTTTCAACACATAGCAAGCCTCTTCATCTAACCCCTACTTTTTTGGGAAAGATATTGCCATGAAAGAATTGATAAATGCTATCTCTCTTCAATCTTAAGAGGTCATCATAAGCAAAAGAGGAGATGAGTCCCTCACGGGCAACAAAAACCCTCCTAGATAGTTTGCATATGCAAAAGCCAAATGACTAAGCAACGGGAGTCGGCACCCCAGTCCTCCCATTCGCTCGATTGCTTTGTAATCCCTTGATGCCATAAGGAGGCCACCCTAGACATGGAGCCACCGTCTGGTTGACTTCGCGTCGACGTATGGTTGCATGCAACTTACGCGTGTGACAAAGACCCCCCACTACTCCACTCGTTTCTCACATGCGCAAAGTTTCTGTCCACTTGTTTATCATGCACCATTTTCCAAAAATCTTAAGGTTACAGAATGGCAATTCTTCTCATGAGAAGAAAGAATAAAGGCTTAATAAGGCCCTTCAGAACCCATCCTTCACTTTTTGAACAAGTAACGAGAGTGCTCAATTAAGCATGGCGAGCCCTCTCCCCTTTACACTCATCCTAAAGTCACTTGTTGAGATGGATGCCACAAATTTAAAAAGTATGGTCACCCATTTTTTGGAAACCTCCAACCAATGAGGTCCACTTTCCAATAAGATATCTCCATGCACTTCCACGAAAAGCTTTGGGTTGTGTTTAAAGGGATTGACCAACCTGAGTGCCCATCCTAAGCCCAAATTATTTGTCCTAGCAATGTGTGAATTTCTACGATTCAAGCAAGAAGCCGTCCCCGTTCTATTGTTGCTTTCACGGCGTTAGCCCTTTGCATGCGTCGTGTTAGTATAGCATCGGGCCCACCGGGGCGTCCGTGGCTCTCTGGATCTGTGCTTTCGGGACTGTGTGATTGGGGAAGCGGGATGTGGCTCGCGTGAGGTCGCGCCATTCCAAGATCTGTCTGTGTCTATTTCCATCTCCGTGCGTGTGGCGATGGCCCCGAGCAGCACCAGCAAAGCCGATCGCAAGGCCGCTCTCGATGTGGCGGCATGGATGTTCAACGTCAGTACTTCCGTGGGCATCATTATGGTGAATAAGCAGCTGATGGCTGTCCATGGTTTCAGTTTCGGTAAGAGCCCCCCCATCCCGCTGTCTCTTCTTCTTGGATCCAGCCGCGAAGGCGCTTCTTTTGACATAACATGCTCTTACTTTCCCTTTGCAGCCACCACATTGACAGGGCTTCACTTCGGCATGACCACACTCATGACTTCCGCTCTTCGCTGGTTTGGTTACGTACAACGCACCCATTTGCCTGCTTCCGAGCTAGCCAAGTTCGCTCTCTGCGCTAACTTCTCCATCGTCGGTATGAATGTCAGCCTGATGTGGAATTCCGTGGGTTTTTATCAGGTAACCAATCTGAAAGTCTGTCCCCCGCCCTATCGAATTCACAGAAAATCCCGTAATCTTACAACGCCCTTGTGTTGGGTCTCACAGATAGCCAAGCTCAGCATGATCCCTGTCTCTTGCCTTTTGGAAGTGCTCTTTGATAAAATTCGTTACTCGAGAGACACCAAGTTGAGTATACTTTTAGTACTGCTGGGGGTCGCCGTCTGCACAGTGACAGATGTCAGCCTGAATAGCAAAGGCTTCTTTGCAGCTGTCATAGCTGTCTGGAGCACTGCACTGCAACAATATGTGAGTAATAAGTATATAGTAAGTGGAGATTTTGTGACACCAGAATATCTCACCTTCAACGGTCCTTTTCATATCCTGCAAACATAAGTAGATTAGCAATGTCCAATTCATCAGTCAGCAGATCTATGCCAGCACAATTTCGATCTTTTGGTAAGCAACGAGCAACTTAAGCCATACTTTACCTCAGCACAAAAGAGAACAAGGTCTCTGTCAGGTCTTCACTATACCGTGCCATGGATAATCTGACATAGAACCACTTTGGATTAAGATAGAGGACATACCATGGCAAGGTTTCCATAGACCTGAACGTCGAACATGTGACCGTGACTGCGATAGATTGTGGCTAGCAGCTCACCACCCAACCAAAAGTTCGGTAACTCGAACCACCCGCGAGCCTGAGGTTGGATTGCTGCGAGCAGGCCAATTACCGATGACCCCAACTTGGCGTCCCATACCACCAAACCGTAGCTATGATAGCTCCATGGCCATGAGATCTTGCACGCTCCGTAGTAGCACCAGGCTACCGTGTGGCTCTTTGATCTCGTCTCTAATAAGTGACCCTTAGGTCCCTTATATAGTAATAACCTTGCTATAAGTGGCTTGCTTTTATTTATAAAGCTTTCTTACTCTATTTATAAGTTTTAACCATGCTACATCTCGATCTTCCCCTTTTCCAATCCATGACTAGGATTGAAATAACAAATCCGGACTCTTAAGAGTCATCTAATTATAGTTTGAGTCATTCCTTGGAACATAACCATTCCGAAAATCCATTACTCCATGAGTAGTAACTTGAGTAGCTTATGCCACCCCTTCTCTCACTTCCCTAAATTGGGAATGAACATGTTCTCATGTAGAGGCCCTACTAGCAAACAAGGAAGTGTAACATAATTCACTCCTAACATGTCCGTAGCTACAGCCCTTCGAACAAGTGGGATTTCACGCGACTCCAAAATAACCTTGTGAACATCCGTTCACCGTGGAGTATCTCTAACCACATTGTGACTCACCAAGGTTAATATAGAACATGATAAGTGGTCCTTAATCTTGGACACACAACCAGGTCTTAGGCACTTAGTCCTAGACTGAGAAGTTACAAACTTCTTATCTTTCTGACTCATGTACAATTTTGATGCATCAATATTACTTGGCCATCATGAGAGTGTGTGTGAGGAATAACCCTATAGGTAACATGCCATGCCTAGACAACTAGGAAAGTCCCTTATCTTGTTGTCACTCACAAACTAGCATTGCTCCTCACTGTTGCCATAGACTAACTATGCCCAAGCATAGAGTGTCCCAGATAAGAAACACATGAAGCACACACTCTGGTGTTCCATGCCGCCAAAGCACAACCCACATAAAACCTCCGTTATGCGTTTGATCATCGTAGGTGGAATGTCCAACTTTCCCCTCTATATGGTAGCCTTGAAACAATCGAATTTCCCTCTAAACACTAAGGTTGTAGTATGCAATAGGTTGATTGTCGTAATGTGTGCAACAATGCCTTCTTTAAACCCGTGAGTTTATGAATCCACTTTGCTTTAAGAGAGAAGAGTAGAGAGAGAGAAGATGATAGTTGACACCAGATTGGTTCTCAATTACCCACTGAAGCGCCTTCCCCTGCAAGTATTTTCTTGTATATTACTTCAGAGAACTTTGTACAATGATGAGAATGATGACTGTGGATTGCTAAACGCAAGGACGAGGAAGACCGAATGCAGGTTGAACCGTATGAGCACTGTAGACTCTATGAAGCCACTTATGCAAATCCAGAACTGCTGGCTAAAATGAGAGGATCTTCTATGCTGCCTTGGACTGAAGCACGGAGTGCTTGAGGCTGATTGTATGCTCCAAGAACGCTAAGGGAACTCAAGCACATATTCTCTTTATCTGCCTGCTGAATACTTGTGAATGAATGTAATTTATGCAAGGGACCAATAGGTCCCGGACGGCATACGACATAATCCTAAAAAGGGTATTAATGCTTTATAATGTTGCATGAAATGCTAAGCAAGTGTGTCACATAGCACCACATTGCAGAGTACATGTGACATTCCCTTCTGCTTAGCTTGGTGGCAGGTTCATGGCTTCCTAGTAGTTTGTGAGTACTCCTTCATGTAGCTAATCATGAGTGCCTGGCTCCTTGAACTTCGTGTAGAACTATCTTTGTCTGCAAAACTGGAACCATGCTTCCATCTGTGCAACTGGAACCATGCTTCCATCTTGGGAGGAGAATCTCCTCGGACTCGACAACTTTATCTTCGTCAACCATCTCAGGCTGTTGCTCATCTAAGACCACTTGCAATGCTGGTCCAACATAGGGCTTCAACCAAGAAACATTGAAGATATTATGCATAGTCCAACTGTCTGGTAGCTTTAGCTTCATGGAGACATCATTGAGCCTTTGGATGATCGAAAAAGGGCCAAAGCTTCAAAATGGGAGCTTGGGATAACACTTGTCCACTTGCGTCAATCCCTGCTTCATGATCTAAAGATACACCCAATCTCCTTCTTTGTAGTTGACATCTCTTCAAGACTTGTTGGCTTGCCTAGTGTATATTTCTTGAGCTTTGGTGAGGCGCTCCTTTATTAACTCAATGATTTCTAAAAATGTTTGTGTGGTCTTGTCACCCTAAGGAAGGCGATACCATCCTCGTAAGAAGTGACGAGAAATGACAGCCAAATGTTACCTCATAAGGAGTCAGACCAATACTGGATGAGTGAGTATCGTTCAGAATTCCCTATATCAAAGAAAGATAATGCTCCCACTTTGACCGCTGATCATGGCAATACGACTTGAGAACATCAAATGCCAGTTGATTATATATTTTTGTCTGGCCATCTGTCTGATGATGGAATACACTGGACAAATGTAACTTGGTTCCAAAGTTGTCGAATAATGCTCTCCAGAAATGTGAAGTAAACTTTGGATCCCTGTTAGAGGTAATTGTTTTTGGCAAACCACATATGGGATACCAAAGGCGAAGAAACAAGCAAGTGATATCTTTTGCTATGGCCGTTTGCTTGCACGGAATGAGCATGTGTTACAGGACTGAGTATTTTACCTCTTTTTCTTAAGCATTGTAATTATGTTTTAAGCATGTTTAGCATTCACTAATCATATTTTACTTTGTATATGCATGTGTGTAAGTTTGTACACGTGTGGATGGAGATACATGTTTGGTGTGTGTGTGTGTGTGTGTGTGTGTGTTCATGTGCATGCTTTTGGTCTTTCTCTTACCTTGATGCAAGAGCAACAGTTGAGGCATCTTGTGGGTCAGCCCAGTCAGCAGCTGACGTGGCACTGCCACGTGGCACAGGTGCAGGTGGCGTGGTGCACGTGGACTACAGCTGACATGGCATGTGTAGGCACATTTGGTTGGCTGCAGGTGAGTCGATTGGTTGCAGGTGCTGCCTTGTAGACGGTTGGCTGCGCAGGTACGGGCACTGCCACGTAGGCAGGCACACACAAGCAAGAGAGAGGCGAAGCGAGGGGCTGCAGCAAATCGCGCAAGAGAAAGCATCGGACTGCAGCTAAACGCGAAGGCGACCGGCAAAAATGAAAAGCGTAGAAGAAAAAGCCGGGCAGCCCAAAAACGCGCAAGAGAAAAAAAAAAGAAAAGCTGCATGGGATTTTTGAAAACGCTAGCGCCGTGCTAAATTTTTTTTTGATAGAAAATATTCAAAGAGTTTTTGAATGAGATAAAAGCACTTGTATAATTTTTTTTCTCTAAGAGGAGAGAAGCATAGCTTTTTTCCCCAAACTTGTATAAATAGGGGGCCAAGGCTCTTGTATCCCACAACACAAACTGGGTGAAAGTTTGAGAAGATCTTCTCCACGTGAAGCAAGGAGGCATCTTCTCAAGAATTGTACAAGGGCTACGCCGATCTCGAGTTATAAATAAATACCTGCGAGGGCGCCACGCTTTGGGGCCAATTGGTCTTTTGTGTAGGAGCACTCTAGCTCCACTTATTTCTTTTTCTTCTTCTTCCAAGTTTATTATTCCAGCTCGTAAAGAGATTTAAGTGTGATTAAGTGTGCTCACCGCCCATCAAGTTTCTGAAGGCCGGTTTCAAGGTTCCATTGCCGGGATTCATCATCAACTTTTTCAAGGGGCGAGCCTGTGGTCGACAC
Source organism: Cibotium barometz (assembly GCF_041138505.1). Taxonomy (NCBI): domain Eukaryota; kingdom Viridiplantae; phylum Streptophyta; class Polypodiopsida; order Cyatheales; family Cibotiaceae; genus Cibotium; species Cibotium barometz. The sequence continues at coordinate 10,449,620 of NC_141065.1, read as the reverse complement.
CTTTAATTCTTTGGTTGGAACTAGTGCGGAGATGAAGGATTTATCTTCGGAAGAGGACGACTACTTCTATGAAGATGAGGAAAGCGAGCAAGAAATACCTTTTGATAAGCTGAAGATGATGATGCCACCTATGAAGCAGAGATGCAGAGTTTGATGGAGGGATTAATGGAACTCGCGAAGGACTCACGTTTTTCACAAAACTTCAAACCTGATTCTAAACCACGGAAGCAAGGGTATGAGAAGAAAGCTAAGCCTCAACATTCGGCTCCCATCCACCCAAATTTTCAGCCATACCTCGATTCTTCTTCTTTTCCCCCACCTATCCATAGAAACCCTTTTAATACTTCTCATCCTAGTTACTTTGGTGGAGGCTCTGTCTTTCATTCCATGATGGGTGTACCCAACATGGGCATGACTGGGAGCTATGGCATGCAACCAGGTATGCATGGAGGTATGTATGGTGGTATGCCAGGAGGTATGTATGGAACTTTTGGTGGTGGTGGGGGAAGTGCTTTTGGTATGCCTGGTATGAGAGGTGGTATGATGGGCATGGGATCTAATGCTGTGGGCAATTCTTTTCTCAAACCACATCCATATGATAATCTTGTTCAGGGCGAGAAGCCAAAAGATTATAAAGAGGGTGGTGCTGCACTAGTTTGATACTTTTAGTGGTGCAAAGGATCGTTTGAAGGCTCTCACCTTCATTCAACAGTTTGATGCGGCATTTTCTGGTGGCCTCTTCACAGAGGCATCTAAGGTACGAAAGGCAGCTTCTTTCCTAAAGGGAAATGCTCTTCAATGGTGGTCGACACTTCTTCATCAGGGAATAGCACCTAGCACTTGGGTGGAGTTCAAGCAAATCTTCTCTTCTTTATGGTTGACACCGACTTTTGAGGTGGATGTTATGACAGCTTGGCATCGATTAGATTCCAGAGATTGTAGCAATCTGGAAGAATATAACAAGAAATTTTGGAATGCTCTGCTACCTGTCACATCCTTTAGGCCCGTGTCATTGGTTGAGGAGGTAGAGACATATTGCTGTGGGTTACCCAAGGAGCTTCGTGACTATTGTATTAAAACAAAGGTCATTAATATGACTCAGATGATAGAAAATGCTCAGACTGGATATGCCATGCTTATTGGTCAGATGTCAGGATTCAAGGATCAACATCTCTTTTCCAAGGAAGCATCTAAAGAGGCAAAGGAGTCAAAAGAGACCAAAAACACTGAACCACGAGAGAAGGGGCAATCCAAGAAGAGAAAATTTCAGCCCTTACCTCAAAGAACAGATGAAGAAAAGAAAGAGCTTATAGCTGGCAACAAATGTTTCTCTTGTGGAGAAGAGGGACATCGGTACTATAGGTGTCCGAAGAGAGCACTTAAAAACGCAGATGACTCACAGGAAGAGCCTTAAGCAAAGAAACTGAAACCATCTGCTGGACTAGTACCTGACTTGATAGGGTTGAAGCAAGGGGATGCATCTTTAGAGTTGTGAGATGGAAGTTTTGATCTTTTTCGATCCTGGGGCTCGTGCAAACTTCATCACCTCCGAGCTTGCGGCAAAGTTGGGCATCAAACCAAAGGAGATGGGTGTGTTACATGAGGCTACTTTGGCTTGTCGTGGACATTCGGTTGAGGTTACACCGATCATTGTGCCATAAGGTTAAAGCGGTAGTAGATACTTTCAATAGGGAACACACTCTTGATGTAAAGCTTAAAGGAGAATCTATTCCTATTGTATCGGCCTCGGCCATTTCTCGTTTAATAAAGAAACATCTTTTTGTTTACTTAGTGTTTGTTAAAGAGAATCAGGATACCATAGATTCTAACCTGTCTGAGTTGGACAAGAAAAGATTGGACTTTCTCAAAAGTTTTCAAGATTGTTTTTTAGAGGCTTTGCCAGGGGAATCGCCGCCTGCTAGTCCTGAGGATCATGGGATTGATTTGATTCCTGGAAGTTCACCATCGAATAAGCCACCCTACAGGGTGAGTGCAGCCCAACAAGAAGAGATTATGAGCCAAGTGCGTGATCTGTTGGACAAAGGATTGATTCAGCCGAGCTCTTCGCCCTATTGTTCACTAGTGCTTTTGGTACAAAAGAAAGATGGTTCTTGGCGGATGTGCATAGATTACAGGGCACTGAATAAGATTTACCATCAAGAACAGATTTCCTATACCTCGAATTGATGATATTTTGGATTGGTTACAGGGAGTAGCTTACTTCAGTCGTATTGATCTGAAGAGTGGATACCATCAAATTCGCATCAGGCCAGAAGATGTGCACAAGACAGCTTTCAGGACAACTTTTGGACTTTATGAGTTTTTAGTTTAGTCATGTCTTTTGGTCTTACGAATGCTCCAGCGACTTTTAACAGGATGATGGATCGGATTTTTCAACCCCACCGTGCTTTTGTGGGCACCTTCTTTGATGATATGATTGTGTTTTCTCATTCAGAGAAGGAGCATTGGGAGCATTTGACCCAAGTGTTTGAGGAACTCAGAAAGCATAGGTTGGTTGTCAACGGAAAGAAGAGTGAATTTTTCATGCAGGAGATTCACTTTCTTGGGCACACAGTGTCTAAGGATGGCGTCAGGATGGATTCAACAAAAATTGAAGCAATAAAGAATTGATCGGATTTGCAGACTATTCATGATGTGAGAAGTTTCTTAGGACTTTGTTCATATTACAGGAGGTTTATCCGATTCTTTGTAGAGATTGCTTCACCTTTACATCACCTGACCAAGAAGGATGTAAAATTTCAATGGACAGAAGGAAGTGGAAGCTTTCAACAAGCTTAAGGAAAAGCTAACCACTGGTCTAGTTTTGGTTTTACCAGATTTACATAAACCTTTTGTGGTACAGTGTGATGCATGCGGGAATAACATTTGAGCTGTTCTTATGTAGGATGGACATGTTATTGCTTATGAGAGTAGAACTTTGTCACCAGCAGAAAGGAATCTACAAGTGTATGAGAAGGAGCTTCTTGCGATTATTCATGTTCTTTCTACTTGGAAGCATTACCTTCTTGGGACTGATTTCATTGGTCAGAGTGATCATCAGACTCTTCGATACTTCCTTACTCAAATGAAGCTCTCAGAGAAGCATATGAGATGGGCAAACTTTTTGTCCATGTTTCACTTTCAGATTGTTCATGTGGATGGCAAAAAGAATGTGGTTGCAGATGTCTTGTTTAGGAAACCACATGTGGCCGCCGTCTCTATTATCTTTCATAACTTCATGATATGCGAGAACAATATGCTCATGATTCAGATTTTGAGCGGAACTTTGATCGTTTGACTGAAGGAGAGCGAGTTGATCATTATTCTCTCAAGGAAGGATCTTTGATGATGCATGACAAATTGTGTCACATCTCAGTTGGGACAGAAGGTTTTGACAGAATGCCATGCTCCGCCTTATGCAGGCCATCGTGGTATTGAGGCTACAGTGAAGGCTTTGGAGGCATTCTTTTATTGGCCTACTATGCGCAGGGATGCTGATGCTTTTGTTCGTGATTGTATCATTTGTCAGAAGGTGAAGTATGACCGTCAAAAGACACCTGGGTTACTTCATCCTTTGTCTATTCCAGATAGACCGTGGGAGAGTATTGCTATGGATTTTCTTTTTGATCTTCCTAGGACAAAGAGTGGGAATGATGGCATCTGGACTATCGTGGATCGTTTCAGCAAGCAAGCTCATTTCATTCCAGTCAGGAAGAAGATAAATGCAGAGCAAATGGTGAGGATATTTTTGACAAATATCTTCAAGTACCATGGGATGCCCACATCTATTATTAGTGATCGAGATCCTCGAATGACGAGTTTATTTTGGAGAGCATTGTTCGAGAACATGAAGACCTCATTGAAGTTCTCATCGTCTTTTCATCCACAAACAGATGGGCAATTGGAAATTGCCAACTCAGTTGTATTGGATCTTCTAAAGTGTTATGTTTCGGATCATAAGGAACAGTGGGAAAAGTATCTTCCTTTGGTGGAGTTTGCTTACAACAACACCATTCACACTTCGGCAAGTAAGGCACCTTTCGAGATTGTGAAAGGCGGGAAGAAAGTACCTCCGATCCTGCATACAAAAGATAAGATCTTCGAGGCAGATCGCTTTGTGGAGAATATGGATGAGGCTTACAAGAAGGTTAAGGTGGCTCTTCAAAGGACTCAAGAGAAAGAGAGGAAAGCAACAAACTACACCGTCGATCATTGGTTTTTGATTTGGGTGATTGGGTGCTTTCGAGATTTTAGAAGGCTAGACTCAGGAAAATGAAGGGTAAACAGAGCTTATATCCTAAACTGAGTATGCGGTACTATGGGCCTTTTCAGGTGATTGTGAAGATGAGTGATGTTTCTTATCGTCTTCAATTACCGGATCATTGGAGGATTCATAATGCATTCCATGTGAGTCTTCTTAGATCTTTCAGAGGTGAGGTGCCTACAGATCAGGTTGATGAGACACAACCAGAAGTTGAAGAACTAGATGAGATTCTTCAATCGGAATAGATTTTGGCACATAGAGAAAGAAAAGTCAGAGGAAAAGTTTCACGTTGATATCTGGTGAAGTTTGTGAACTATTCATCTATGGATTCGAAGTGGATGGAGGAGGGTGACTTGGCGAATTCACCGAGGTAAGAGGATACTGTCAAATCCCCATAGGATCTCCTCGTGTAACGAAGTCCTGAGAATCCCACTGTAACAGGTGATCTAGGTTGAAAACCATACATAAGCATGAAAGGACTAAAACTTATACTCGTATGCTTAGTACTGTCATATGCAAATTCTAACATAGAAAGATAATCCTCTTATGAACTCAGCCTTTTAGATACATATGCTCGAAGCATATCCTCCAAAATCTGATTCACTCTTTCAGTCTGGCCATCAGATTCAGGATGATCTGAGGAACTGAAATTCAAAGTTGTCAAAGTTGTTTCCAACTTCTCAAAAACAAAGTTTGAGAAGATCTTCTCCACGTGAAGCAAGGAGGCATCTTCTCGTGAATTGTATAGGGGCTACGCCGACCTCGAGTTATAAATAAATACCTGCGGCGGGGGCGCCACGCTTTGGGGCCAATTGGTCTTTTGTGCAGGAGCACTCTAGCTCCACTTATTTCTTTTTCTTCTTCTTTCAAGTTTATTATTCCAGTTCGTAAAGAGATTTAAGTGTGATTAAGTGTGCTCACCGCCCGTCAAGTTTCTAAAGGCCGGTTTCAGCATGCAAAACTTATTGAATCAGTCAACAATCGTCATGCATTGTGTGTTCGTGTATCCAAATGTTGCTAGAAGGGGTCCTACAAAATCCATGCTGATATCCTGGAAAGGTTCTTCTGGAACTGGTAAAGACTGTAGCAATGCTGCCTGCTTCGTATGAGGAACCTTCGCCTTTTGGCAAACCTGATATGATTGTACATGCTGATAGACATCTCTTCTCATTTTTGGCCAGTAAAATGAACGCTTAACTTCTCCAATGTATTGTTGATGTATTGTTGATAGAGTCATGGGTGTCTTGAAGAAGTGCGTGTCACTTTTCCCTTAGTATGCATAGCGGGTTCTTGTAAAATAACTAGCAGTCTTGGATGGTATAGTGACTCGGTTTTGATAGAAGGACTGATCTATACTGAGTCTTGAATTCTAAAGAATCCTCGTACTGCGTCTTCATATTGTACAAATCTTTTTCTTGTATTTCAAGCACAATGGATTCTTGCAGAGTCTGAATTGTACCTTTGTGACTTAGAGCATCGACAACGGGGTTATTCTTGCTAGGGATGTATTCAATCATACCTCCAAGCTGCGTGGAAGATCGGACTCCGTTTGGCTTGTCTGTCACTCCATTGGGCACTAGGCATGTCATGTGCATCCCGCACTTGGATGCCACGTAGACATATTTGTACAGAAGGTGGAGGACTTGGGATGGTAAACTGGTCCCATGTGAGCCTAGTCTGGGACGAGTCAGCTAGGGATCCATCCCAGTCGTCCGAGGCCAGGTGTGCATTGTCCTGCACATGAGTCCAAGGTCAGGTGTGCACTGTCTTGCACATGAAACAGTGCCAGTCCGCGTTGTGAGTCTCTCTCTGGAATGATGTCAGTGATTCTGTGTATTTGGTATGGTACTGGATGCCAGATCATTGTGTAGACAAGTTAGGGTTTGTTTATAAGAAAGGGCCCAGCCCATAGGGCTACCCCAAGTGTTTGTGTGGGCATGGGGATAGGGTAAACCACCCCCATAAGGGCTAGGAAGGCCCTGGCTGTACCCACCAGCCATGGGAGGGCCATAGGAGTGCTTTAGGACAGTCCTAGGGCTCTTGCAAGGGTAACCAACTGGTTATCCAACTCTAGGGGATTGTAGGGCAAGTATGGGGGCAGCCCAGCCTTCAGAACAATGGGCAATCAGTGCCCAGCCCTTTGTGCTCATGTGCCTAATGCCAGCCAGCCAAGGGAGAGCATGTGCAGCATTTAATTGGAATTTTCTAGCATTTATTGCTGTTATTTCCAGTCGTGGGCAGTAATAGAGACAGCCGCCTGGATTATAGCTGGCCGATTGTTCATCCTAGGTAGTATGAATACCAAAGCCACAAATCTTTTGTGTTATCTCATAATTCACCAAGAGCTAAGGAAATCAAGGGCCAGGACAGCCAAGGAGTTGCTAACGCAAAGAGGTGAAGGACTGCAGATCAAGGTTAGAGTTATCTTAGCCAAGAAAGGTCAAGTTTTCTGTATTTTCTTTCAGATTTGCATCATTCTAATAAAGCAAATACACCATTCGTGGTGGGGGCCCTACAGAGGGTATTCGGGACCCAATACTGTGTCCTCTTCTCTCTCCCTCTCTCCCTCTCTCTCTCTCTCTCTTTTCTGCACATCTTCATTCAGTTTTGTGCGTTAATTCCGTCGCGAAAAGTGTGCTGATTTCTGAGCATCAAAGGTACTGATCTCCCCCGAAGCTTCTGCATGTTACAAGGCATGGTTTGCAGTCATTAAAGTGCATGATGATTTGTTTTAACGGGGAATTCTCTCCCGAAAGGAAAAGGTTTCCAATGCTTAAGAGCCTTTATCACCCCCAATAACTCTTTGTTATATACGGAATATCTCTGTGTCATACAATTTCCAGCTATAATAAGCCATTGGGCGCCCTTCCTACTACAAGACAGCTTCTATGGCTATATTGCTGGCATTGGTAATCACCTCAAAAAGATCATCCCACGAAGCCAACTTGAGAACCGGAGACTCGAAGGCAACTTTCTTCATTGCATGGAATTATTTCTATCTTTAGCGGTGCATTTGCCCTATCAACTACTGATTTGCTGTACTAATTCTTTCTATTTGCTACTTCCCTTAGTGCTAAGCCTCATTATGGCTTAGTCTGCCTTGCATCTCCGGAGTCATAGTTAGAGTCAGAAGTAGCAATTTAAAGTTAGAAGTCCAGGGAGGAAGGATGACAGAGTGTCCATCCCATCATCAAGTTTAGCAAGAGGGGATGTCATGTGCATGCTCGTGCCATGGCTAATCCTCGGCATGAACAGCATTAATCCTTGATTAAGTCAGCATTTAGCATCAGTAGTATCATCTTCATTACCATTAGTAGCAACAACATCAGTAGTACCATCATTGTTATCAATAATTGTGTTGCCGGAGAGGTGAGGTGTTGGAAGGTGGACTCTGTCTTGAGGATTTGAAAGCTTAGCCATAGTTAGCCATAGAAAAGTATGCCACAAACTGATGAATAAATTGCATAATTGCGGCATGATCACACTTACCATCATACTTACTAAAATATGGTTGAGCTCGTATGACAGTGATGGTTGGGGCAGTGGAGGAATTCGGACCTTGTTGTGCCATTGTAGGGAGAATTGACAACATGTTTGCTTGCATAGATGCTATCAATTGTTATGTTGGCTGAAGATGAGAGTATCGTCTATGCTGCCTTGGATTAAAGCACGGAGTGCTTGAGGCTGTTTGTATGCTCCAAGAGGGGGATCTCAAGCACACATGTTCTCTTGAACTGCTTTACTGAATTCTTAATTATGAAGTGATTTATGCAATGGAGAAGGGCTGCTTTTATATGGAATTTTGCTGCTGGTCAGTCCATTAATGCTGGTGTTGGCCAGCTTCATATGTCCCACGACGTACTGAATATAGCATTTAATGCCATTAAATGCTGGCCGATGTTGGGTGCCTATTTATGTTGGGCGACTGTTATTATATGCTTTTCATGCTGATTATATGCTGGCCGACTGTTGTCTATGGGTGGCATATGGTGTCTAGCACCATATACAAGGCAATCCCTTCGTGGGTTGCATGTGCACATGCCCCTAATGATGTTTCCTAATGCAATACCTACTGCTAAGGCTAACATCTACATGTACTTATATCATGAATTCTCCAAGTGGGTAAGAGGACTGACACATACAGTCTTGCAGACGCTCTAAGGCTTGGAAGACTGTTTGATATGTCCCATACTGGGGCTCACAATGGAGCCCGGCATACGACAAGTAATCCTAAAAAGTTATTAAGACTGTATGATGTTAGTAGCTACCTATAATGCTGAGCCAGTGTGTTACATAGCACCATAGTGTAGGGTGCATGTGACAACCCATCTCGAAACATTGTCTTGAACTCCGCCCAAGTAGTGGGTTTATTCTTGAGCTCTCTTTACCATGTCAAGGCTTTCCCCTTTAGGAGATCCTTGGCGTGAGGAAGAAGATGAAGTGGATGATAATTCTTCACAACTTCTCCCTCAAAGTTCTCCACGAGTCTTCTATGGCTCATCAAGAGGATATATGCTTCTTGTATGCTTGAAGGGGTGCTTGCTTTTACCACTTAGCTTTTGCTTTATCTCCTAGCTTTTGTTTTATTTTCTTGCTTTTGCTTTGCCTCCTTGCTTTTGTTTTAATAATAGTCAAAGTTCTTAATTCATGCTTTTAGAATCTTCAGGGCCTTGCTTTTTGGCCCTGGAGTAGCTTTTTGCAAAAGCGGCTTTTAGCTTTTTGATTCAGTTCGATGCCCTCTTTCCAACGGTGCCCTCAGCTTTTTGGTCAACAAAGTTTGACTTTTGCTTTTTCTTGCTTTTTGACCAAGACGGGTGCTTTTTCCAATTCCAACTTTAGGAACCCTGTTTCCATGTGTCCATCATCGTGTCCAAGTGTCCGGGCATGAGTTCTATCATGTGAAAAGAGCATGGAGGACCAAATAGTTACACATGGGCATCTCTATCTAGACTTATACTATTCACAATCTGGACAAGACATCAAATCCAATTTGAATTTGTGAGATTAGACATCAATTATGCAAGTGTCTTCATCGGGATAATTAAATGAGAGGCATTGCCCAGTGGTGTCCAAACTAGTGACACGAGTCCTTCGAGAAGGAATGAATGCAGCTCTGGGGGAAGGGATGCCAGTTGGGCAGTTAATTGGTCAGCCAACTGTGAAGTCATGTTCTCTTGAAGATAACTGGCTAATGCAGCGAACTGCTCCTCGATAGCTCTAATTTTGTGTGTCCGTGCACGTGGTGGCAAACTGGTACAATGACATTATCTATTCCTTTTGTTATTCAAGCTGAGTGAACAATGACAATTGGCTTTACTTTCTTAGTGCTAGCCTTCATCGTGGTTGAGTTTGCCCTTCGCCCCCGAAGAAGTGAATAATGGTGGTTGGACATATTTTTATACAAAGCTTGCATCTACTCGTGGTTGTTGATTCCGCCAGTACACATAGCCTTTGCTATGGAGGATGATGATGATATTTTAAAGCTCTATGAATATGTTCTATGAGTCAAGATTACGCTACATGGTTCTAAAAGTTTTGTAAGTAATGGGAATTTTCCACTACAGCTTTCTGTTTGTTTACTACAGATGTTTAGCTTCATGATTATTTTCTCTTGCTAATCGCTTTAATGTGTAACTGGGATTTATGGTATCAAAGGATATGTTTACTTATGCATTTTTCACATTTTTCCCTCTCTTTTGTTGTGCAGTATGTGCATTCTCTCCAGAAAAAATACTCTCTTGGCTCTTTTGATCTTCTGAGTCACACAGCACCAATTCAGGCAGCATCTTTACTACTTGCTGGACCTGTTGTTGACTTTTGGCTTACAGAAAAGACAGTTTACCAGTTTGACTTCAGCATTCCCTCAGTAGTAAGATAACGTTATACACCAGATCTCAATCTGTAAGGGGAAAGCAAATTTTAAAGCAAAAGTAACTAATGGATGCTTTTATGGATGCAGTTTTTTATTGTTCTCTCATGCTTCATTGCTGTGGGTACCAACCTAAGTCAGTTCATTTGCATTGGGAGATTCACAGCAGTTTCTTTTCAGGTGCTGGGTCACATGAAAACTGTTTTAGTCTTAATCTTGGGGTTCTTCCTTTTTGGGAGGGAGGGACTGAATTTGCAGGTGGTCCTAGGCATGCTACTAGCCATTGTAGGGATGATTTGGTATGGCAACGCGTCCTCCAAGCCTGGAGGAAAGGAGCGTCGAATTTATCCTTCACCAAGTGACAAAGCTCAAAGAGGTCAGGCTAATGCTCTCGAAAATGGAGATGTTGATGACAAGGTTTGATGGTGGACACAAAAAGAGCTGGGACAGTACAAATGCTATGTGATGGGAATCTTGGGCCATATGAGTCTGATCATGCAATGAAGGTCAAAGATGGCTTATGAGCGATAATAGTTACCCCACCTATTTCTTTCCATGACTGGATCATGTGGCATAAGCACCTGATTCTTTCACGTTTAAGTTGTATGCCTTGGGGTCTTCAAAGCATTGTGGCCTTGCTGTGAGTTTTGTCTAGAAATATCTTTCCTGCTCCACAAGACATGAAATTCTGAGCTTTACATGACATATAGAAGGCCAGTTCAGAGTTTTGTTTTACTAAAGAGGGTAGTCAAGATTGATAGGGAAATGATATCTCTGGTGATGATTCTTGCTTGTTCTATCCACTACTAGTGGAATTCTTTTGTTTGATAATAACTGGTTTGAGAATCATCAAATGTTTTGAAGGATTGTCACTTATTTCTGTTATTCAATCTGCAATGACTCAGAAAAAGGAGAAAGTTGTGAATACTTCGTTTGATAGTTCTGTTTGAAATGCTCTGTATTTAGAAACATTGTCGGGGGGGTGCATTGGTACCTTTGTGTGGGCACGTGTGTATGTGTGAGACTTGTAGTTAAAAACATGGAGTCAATGGGTGTTGTCTCAGACAATTCAATAACTGATTATGCAACATCCATATAAGGAAGCGCAAAGAAATGAATTGTGGCTGAACTTGTTGTCTAGCTGCTCATGGATGCCACGAGAGAGAGAGAGAGAGAGAGAGAGAGAGAGAGAGAGAGGAGGAGGAGGAGGAGGAGGACGACTGGGGGGTTGGTTCCAAAAGGGCAAATTCATTGTGCAAAAGTGGCATGTAACATCTTTTGCTCTAGAGAGCTAGTCATATGCGTGTGTGAGAGAGAGAGAGAGAGAGCTAGTTAAGGAACTGTTGCGCTTAATATGTGAAGCCAGACGAAGTCAATATTATTTGGCTACCGCCGTTTGAAGAGGGGGGGGGGGGGGGGGGTCCAATTAGAAGGTGGTAACTTGTTTATCTAGATGCTTGCCCAACGATTCCACAATCAAGCACTACATCAAGATATCTACATATTTCTCCATCGTTAGATAGAGCTCCATGTTTCCATCCATGATGATCAGCTTATGCACAAAGTGCTACCGAATCTCAATGTGCTTTGTGTGAGTATGGAACATATGATTCTTTGTAATTGCCATGTTACTTTGGTATCTCAATGTGCTTTGTGTGAGTATGGAACATATGATTCTTTGTAATTGCCATGTTACTTTGGTTGTTACACTGCAACTTTATTGGCCCTCAACAATACTTTTTCAAGTGTGTTGTTTTGTACTCAGCTTTTATACATTCTTGAGACAACATAGGTTGCTTTTTGTTCATGAAATAACTTCCAAACCAAGTAAGAAGCAATAACCTAATATCGAGTGCCTAGTGTCTAAATAACCAGCCCGATGTGAGTGACAAAAGATGGTCAAGGTCTTGTCCAAAGTGTAGGTGATGCCATACTTCTTGTACCTTTGATATATTTCATTGCCTTCCAATGGTTCTCTTGAGGCTTATTTGAGAATCTTCTTAATACACAAATTACAAAGCCGATGTCTAGGTGTGCGTTGCACAAAAAGATTAGAGTCCACATAAGCCTTGAAGTGCTTTCGAGTGATATCTTTGTATCAACTTCCATTGGGGTACTAAGTGAGCCATGCCAAATACTTTCTTATATTATTTGACTACTGCCAAACTTTAATTCCTAAGCCCAAGGTGCTATCATTTCAAACTCTCTCTAGGGGGTCTCTTGAAGATTTCTTACCAAGATTATATCATTCACATGAAGGACAATGGTTGCATGCTAGTCGAGCTTAAAGAAAATATATAAATTTGCAAATGAGGGGATTTTGGTAATACTTATAAAGTAGGTGTCAATTCATCGGTACCATGCTCAAGGGGTTGGTTTTAACCAAGGTTCAAAAACCTTGAGGATACTCAAAGTACACTTCCTCCTTTGTCTTTTGTGCTGCTAAGGCCACGGTAATGTAAAGCACAAGGGTATGGGGGCACCAACTGTTATGTGCACGTCATATTATGTGCATATATTAGGAGGCTAACCCAGCCTAGGCATGTGAGCATGGGATCATGGGAACATGCTCTAGTGGGATAAGGGTTAGACCTAACCTGGGTTGGGGTTAGGGTTAGGCAACCAATAGTCACACATGGAAATGGAGAGTCAAGAGTCACTTGAGAGCTCTCCTATATAATAGAAGCATGGGGCACTCTCAACCAAGGAATGTTCTCTTATGTAGAGCAGAGTATCTACTCTCTTGCCATTTCATACTAGAGCTATGTGGTGCTACTGGATTGAAGACATACCTCTTGATGGTATGGGGATACCAAGGATAGGTATGTGGTTCTTCATTACTTTGATGTGTGCATCCTTGGACTCGGGGTGGTTGGGTGGATGAGTATATGCTTGGATTATGTGTGCTTATGCATAGTGATTAGCTAGAGAGATTTATGGGATTTTAACAGTCGTATCAGGGCGGTCTCTAGTTAATTTTTGGTGTTTTTTCTCCTCTTAATTCTCTCATTATACTAAATTTTTAGCATTTTTAAAGTAAATTTTAACGTTTACTAAGCAAAAAATATTATTTTTTGGTTTGTTTTGGGAACGTCAATATGGTGGTCGAAACGTGGTGCTTCTCGACTTGGATGGAGGTATCGTCAATATGGAAAAATTTCGTGAGTGAAAATGCTATTTTTCTCTATTTTTATTGTTAAAATAAGCATTTTACAGATTGTTTAACCAAAAATACCGCACATGTTATTGCATGTATTTTTTCTGTAGAAAGGGTTTCCTATATCTCTACAATTTAAAGAAAAATTTCCTAATTATTTAGGACTTTTTAAGAGCATTTTTATGGTAAAATAAGCATGTTAGTGAAATTCTACTGATTTTCTGCTAAAAAATCAGTGGAAGTAGCGAAATTCTACTGATTTTCTACTAAAAATCAATGGGAGGCAGCATATTAATGGGTTCTCTCCCGTGTGCATAGCATATTTTTATCTCTTTCATCGGAGTTTTCTTTCAAAGTCTCTCTTGTGCATGGGAACACCCCTTATGTGGGTGGAGTTAATTAATTACTATAATATCATTAATAATTAATTACTCTGATTAACAGAGGAAGAGAGGAAGGAGATGAAAATTATGGAGAAGAGGTTGATGAGGTGGAGAAGGGGAGGGGAAAGAAGAGCCGTTGCTTCCCTCCCTCGATGATTCGATTTAAAAAAAAGCTTTAATTCACATCATTTACATTTTCATGATTTTTTTTAAAACAAAAAACTCATCTTGAAACCTTTGACCTTTCAGGTCCATTTAAAAAAAAAACCATTTACATTCCGAGAGTTTGATGTCCTTTCGTTTTTCGCGTTTCGTTGGCTGTCCGCATTCCGGGATGGCTGTTCGGGTTCCGAAATTTATGTCCGTTCGTATTCTCGTGCGTTTGGGGTACAATTAAAATTTTAAAAAATTCATGAAAATTCGTGAAAAATTAGACGATTGATTTTTTCAATTTTTGGAATATTTGGATTTGTCTGTTCGGGGCGCCCCTGATTGTTCGATTCTTGTAAAATTTATTTTTTTCCAAAAAATTAGAAATCCAATTAAAATTATAGATTTTAATTGGATTTGAGGATTGTCGGGCGGAATCAAAAAATTTTGAGATCGATGGGATTCTTGGGGTAATTTTTTCATAATTACTAGACTTAGGAAAATATTTAAAAATATTTTAGAAATCCTAGAAATTAGTATTTTTTGTAGACCAATTGTATTTTGGTGAATTTTATCTCAATTAAAAAAAAATAATTTAGATTTAGAGTGCCATAAGATAGGATTTGATGGAGTTTAAAATTAGTAAATTTTGAGGTCCTAAAAAATAGAGAAAAATAGAAAAAAATCATAACAATTATTTTTTCTTGAGAATTTAATATTTTTGGGGATTATTTAGTGTTAAAGTATATTTTCATGTGCTGATATTAGATAGATGTTGGTTGTTCGCATATAATTAATGCGAGTGTGTCTTGTATTAGTAGTTATGTTCGTTTAGATTAATTCTAGACGGTGTTTTCATGATTTTTTACCGTTGTTTAGCCACCAAATGCTAATTAAAGCATTCTTTCTTATGTGCAGTCAATTCTAGTGAATTGGTTCGCTAGCTCATTTTGGTCAAGGGAGGTCAATTGAAGTTGGCTCGAGTGATTCGTGATTTTCAGAGAACCTTATTACCATGGCTCACATTGACTTCTCGGTCAATGATAATGTTGACGAGATGTGTGATCATCCCCCTAATCAGGAAGGGAAGATCTTAAATTCCAAGTTATTGAAGAAGAGGAGGCTGTTGGAAAGAGTGAATTTATGAAAGTGACAGAGCATCTGGAAGAAACTATTGCCAAATGCCATGACGAGATGGAATTACTAAAGTTGTAGATCTTGATTTTGCAAAAGGCTCTTTTGGCAGAGCCTCCTACTCCTACCAAAGCAGTTGCTCCGTTGTTTGCACCAAAGGTGTACGACGGTGAGAAAAAGGAGAATACTCAAGAATATTACAGGTGGACTACACACCTTGCCGTTCATCCATTTATCGATGCGCAAAAGCTGCAGATGGCGCATGGGTTATTGAATGGAAAGGCATTGACTTGGTGGGAAGGATCTCAAAGAAGATTCCATTCCTACCACTTGGCAAAATTTCGAAGAAGCTTTCAAAAAAGAGTTCGTCCAACCAGAGGATGAATTCGAGATAATTGCCAAGCTTGTTAAAAATAGCATGGGGAATGAGTCATTTGACAATGATGTGCAAAAGTTTAGACAATTGGTTGCCAAATCCAAATCAGACAATCATACCCTATGTGGTATTTTCATCAACGGTCTAGCTCGTGACTATTAGTACGAGGTAAAAAAATGCAAAGTCAAAACGGCTGAGGATGCTATTCAGGCAGCTCAAGTTTTTCATAAGACAATGGCACCAACACCTCAAAACCATCGTCTAATGAAAAGAAATCCACGTTCACTTTTTCGAAGTGTTGACAAAAAAGGAAGATGGTTTTTACACCAAAACCAAAAAATTTAGACAATGCTAGCACAAGAAGCTGAAATTTGTGAGTAGGGATAATCTTACACACCGAAGAAGTTTATACCAAAGAAATCTGTGCACATTACAAAACTTCAAGGTAACTTTTATGAAATCAATATTACGCATCTTGAAAGAAGCCAATGCCCAGATTGTACTTTCAGTAAAGACATTTTTGGTCCAAACGAATTATTTTGTATTTATGGAACAATAAATGGACATTAAGTTCATATATTGTTTGATCTCGGGAGTACTCACAATTTTATTGACAACATTGTGGTATAGAGGATAAAGCTGAAAACCACTCAGAATGATCACATGTACAAGGTCAAGATGGCTGGAGGACAAGTCCAATTCTAGGATAAGAAGGTGTCAAAACTGTCGCTAGACATCCACTTGTACTCAAAAAGACTTGATTTTCATGTCATGAGCTTGGGTCATGTAGACATCATTTTAGAGATGGAATGGTTTCATAAAAAAATAAAGATTTTTCTGTTGACTGGGTCAAATATTTGATGTCTTTCCGTCACAATGGAAACCTTGTTACTCTTATTAAGGAAAATGTTGTACCCAAGGAAACTTTCATTAATGAGCTTGAGTTAATGCAAAACCTTTCTAACTACTATGAACTTTTCCAATTGGTTATGGATCCAGTGTCATCATGTGTTTATTTTGATGTCAACACGGTTTCTTTAAATGTTGAATTGTTATACTTGGGTCATAAATCTTTTGAGATGGCTTAAGTATAGATTTGGATCGAATCCAAAAGGTTTTGGAATGGCCAGTTCTGCATACAGTCAAGCAGTTAAGATCTTTCTTAGGTTTCATGGTGTTTCTTCAAAAATCTATCAAGGATTATTCGAAGTTGACAGTGTCTTTTACCAATCTTCTTAGGGATAAAAATAAGGAGTATTATTCTCTAAATTGAGTGGAATGAGAAGCTATAAGGAACTTTTGATACTTTGAAAAATAAAGTTCGAGAAGCTCCTGTGTTAGCCTTGCCGGATTCTAGCAGGCCTTACGTCGTTGTTGAGACTGACGCTAGTGATTTTGTGATAGGCGTAGCTTTGTTCCAGAAGGGGAAGCCTATGGCCTTTGAGAGTAAGAAACTCAACGATGCACAGACTAGGTACCCAATTCAGGAGAAAGAGTTGTATGTGATCATTTATTTTTGAAAGACATGGAGATAATATCTCTACGGGTCTTACAACAAGAAAATGCTCAAAATTATCTCCTAGATATTGTGGTCCATTCCGAGTTATACGTTAGATTGGCATGGTTGTGTATGAGCTAAAACTACCTCCACATGTCAGAGTTCATCCAGTCTTTCATGTTAGTAGATTGAAAGAGAAGATGGGAGGGGAGGAGAACACAGTTACTCCTCATGAACTCGTTGAGGTTGAGGATTTATCCTGTGTTCCACATGAACCTAAAAATGCACTTGAATTCAGGGAAAGAAAACTTCGTAATCGCTTAATCCTTGAGGTTAAAATTAAGTGGAAAGATAGGGATATCGAGGATACGACTTGGGAGTCAGTTGAGAATGTTCAGCACAGGTTTCCTTCTTTTCATTGCAAGTGCAATGTTTTGAGACATGGGAAGTATGTTATGTGCACATCATATTATGTACATATACTAGGAGGCTAGCCCACCCTAGGCATGTGAGCATGGGATCATGGGAACATGCTCTAGTGGGACACAAGGATTAGACCTAACCTGGGTTGGGGTTAGGGTTAGGCAACCAAGGTTCACACGTGGAAATGGAGAGTCAAGAGTTACTTGAGAGCTCTCCTATATAATAGGAGCATGGGACACTCTCAAGGGATGTTCTCTTATGTAGAACATAATATCTACTCTCTTGCCACTTCATACTAGAGCTACGTGCTACTGGATTGAAGACATACCTCTTGGTGGTATGGGACACCAAGGATAGGTATGTGGTTCTTCATTACTTTGATGTGTGCACCCTTGGGCTCAGGGGTGGTCGAGTGGATGAGTATATGCCTATATTATGTGTGTTTATGCATAGTGATTAGCTAGAGAGATTTATGGGGTTTTAACACCAACCTAGAATGGGTACAAGTCAACCTGTTATGTATCCTCACCCTCTATGTCTCTCAAATGATTGACCTCACCAACCAACAATGGAAGTTCAAATCCCCCATAGAATGGCAAGCATCATTAAGATCCTTGTCCAAGGGCAAGGAGAAGATAGAAGATACATAATCCATGGAATTAGTTAGGGATGAAATCTTGTAGCCTAGTTCGTGCTGCCAGTAGCCTGGCAATCCCTGAATCCCTGCTACAATCTGAATCATGCCAATTATGCCACTTTTTTGCTATTATGGTAGAATGATGTCTGATCACTAACCATGATAGATTGCCCTTGCCAGTGAAAAAGCCCATTCTAATGATAATGATAATATAGCCCGGCCAGGTTTCCGGCCCGAGCCTTCGTGTTGAGTATTGGCAGGTGGAAAGGAGGGAAGCGGGGCACAGGGCCACAGAAATCTAAATCTAAATCGTTGGATAGGGTTCTGCTTTCAGGAATTCTATCCGTATCTCTTTCAGTTCCTACTGAGCCTAATCTTTCCGCATCCATATCGTAAGAATCCCACCTATCTTCGTATCTTTCTGCCCGCTCTATTTATTATCCGTATCTGCTTCTGTTTATTTGTAATACATCCAACATGTTCTCCAGTTGAGCAAACCACTAGAGACTCTTTCCCCAATAGCCCATGGAAAGAACCCCTTGCCTCACCACATTGGAAATATAATAGAACTATAGCCACAAAGGACAAAAGAGGCTATTAGCATGCCTCACCCAACCATGCCTAATCAAGCTACATTCTCTAGCCTTGCCAAATGGACAAGGAACAAGTACAAAATAGAGAGGGGTGCCACTAGGCTTGAATGCCCAAGAAAAGGGGCTACGAGTTGAGGAAAGCACTTAAGAGTCGAAGAGAAAGCATAATTTCTAGAGAAACTGAAGAAAGCTGGTAATGAAGAGGGAAGCTATGAAAGCCACCAACAACCACAACCTTTTCATCAATGGCCTTCCAAGTACATCTCTTGATTGGGGGGTCATCACTGTTGATGAGAAAGATGCTCGTCTTGTCGGTTATACCATTTCATATAGCCCTACATCACACTTGTCTCATCACTTTTGGGCCAAACACAACAGCTATCTAACTATGCACAAAAACACTTGTTTCTGCTTGATCACCTTGTGCTAAACCCACTTTTTCTCACAACAATACTCCACAAGATCGAGCACTGATGCTAGTTTGAAAAATTCATTTCCAAGTCTAGAAGCATGCATCATTTTATGCCAACTCGTCAGGTGCAATTCGTGGCAAAATCATGCATCATTCCTTGGTCTTGCACCGTCTTATTCTTCACTAAATTGCACATCATCATTCGACATGGAAATGCACGACATTCAAGCTCATTGTTCCCACTGAATCATGTGTTCTCATATTGAAGTGTGCACAATTTCTCATTACAGCTTCAAAAATATAATCTTTTGAATGATGCAACATTCTTCATTGAATTGTGTGCCATTCCAAAAAGAAGCCCATTCCTCTCCTAATGACGTGCTCCTCTTGCTACTAAATCACACATTGCACTTCACCAATCTGTGTGTCATTTCCTTCAAGAATTGCGCACATGCAAGTTTCTAGTGTCCAACGCATGTCATCATCATCATCATCTTCTTCTCCTTCTTTTATATCTTATTTGGGAGATGCCACGTGGCAACGCTTAGCTCCCATGTGGTAGCTCCTCTTTTCTTCTCTTCTTCTACATACACTATACTACTCTTTTAATAATATTTATACCATATATACTACTGTATACATATATACACTACTACTCTGCTACTACTACTAGTATTACTATACATACATACATATATATATATATATATATATATATATATATATATATATATACATATACATATATACACTACTACTCTGCTACTACTCTACTACTAGTATTACTATACATATATATATATATATATATATATATATATATATATATATATATATATATATATATCTTATTAGAGGGTTAGAGAGTTAGAGAGA
Organism: Cibotium barometz; assembly: GCF_041138505.1. Classification (NCBI taxonomy): domain Eukaryota; kingdom Viridiplantae; phylum Streptophyta; class Polypodiopsida; order Cyatheales; family Cibotiaceae; genus Cibotium; species Cibotium barometz. The sequence goes on along the minus strand of NC_141065.1, from coordinate 10,429,848 downwards.
GAGATAGAGAGAGTTAAAGGTAAAGAGAGTGAGTTAGAGAGAAACAATAAGAGAGAGAGAGAGAGAGAGAGAGAGAGAGAGAGAGAGAGAGAGAGAGAGAGAGAGAGAGAGAGAGAGAGATAAAAAGAGAGAAAGTTAGAGAGAAAGAGAAAGAGGGGGTTAGAAAGAGAAAGAAAGAGAGTTCGAGAGAGTTAAAGAAAGGTTAAGAGAATTAGGTTAAAGAGTTAGAGTTAGAAAGAGAGAGAGAGAGAGAGAGAGTTAGAGGGTTAGAGACAGAAAATTAGAAAGAGTGTTAGAGAGAGAGAGAGAGAGAGTGTGTGTGTTATACATACATATATATATATATATACTACTACTACTACTACTACTACTCCTCATCTCTCTCTCTCTCTCTCTCTCTCTCTAATTCTCTAACCCTATATATATATATATATATATATATATATATATATATATATATATATATATATATATAGGGTTAGAGAATTAGAGAGAGAGAGAGAGAGAGAGAGAGAGAGAGGGGGGGGGAGTTAAAAAGAGAAAGAAAGAGAGTCCGAGAGAGTGAGAGCTAGAGGTAAAGAAGAGAATTAGAGAGAGAGAGTATTAGAGAGAAAAAAAGAGAGTTGCTCAGTTTGAGAGAGTAAGAGAATTAGAGAGAGATAGAGAGAGTGTGCGCGGTTGGCTAGTTCGAGAGAGTTAGAGAGAGAGAGAGAGAGGGTAAGAGAAAGCTAAAGAGAGTGAGTTAGAGAGAGAATACGAGTGTTAAAGAGAGAGAAAGATAGGGTTAGAGAAAGCTAAAGAGAGTGATTTGAGAGAGAATGTGTGTTAGAGAGAGAGAGAGAGAGAGAGAGAGAGAGAGAGAGAGAGAGAGAGAGAGAGAGAGAGAGAGGGTTAGAGAGTTAGAGAGAGGGAGGGGGTTAGAGAGAGAGAGAGGTTAGAAAGAGAGTTCGAGCAAGAAAGAGAGAGAGTGTGTTAGAGAGAAAGAGAGAGGGGGCTAGAGAGTGTTAGAGAGAGAATTAGAGAGAGAGAGAGAGAGAGAGAGAGAGAGAGAGAGTGAGGGGGTTAGAAAGAGAGAGATAGTGGGGTATAGAGAGAGTTAGAGAAAGGTAAAGAGAGTTAGAGAAAGAGAGTGTTAGAGAGAGAAAGAGAGAGAGAGAGAGTTGGCCAATTTGAGAGAATTAGAGAGAGTAAGAGGGGGTTAGAGAAAGGTAAGGAGAGTAAGTTAGAGAGAGAGAGAGAGAGAGAGAGAGAGAGAGAGAGAGAGAGAGAGAGAGAGAGAGAGAGAGAGATGGCTAGTTTGAGAGGAATAGAGAGAATTAGAGAGTAAGAGAGTTTGAGAGAGTTAAAGAGAGAATGAGAGAGAGAGAGACCGAGTGTTAGAGAGAGAGTTAGGGAAATATAAAGAGAGTAAGTCATAGAGAGAGTTAGAGAAAGGCAAAGAGAGTGAGTTAGGGAAATTAAAGAGAGTAAGTCATAAAGAGAGAGAGAGAGAGAGAATCACGTTTTCTTGTTCATGTAGTACAAACTATGTGAAAAGTGAAGTATATTTATGATTTGGCATCCTTCTCATCCTTATACCTTTTTTCGTCTTGTTCAATCTTTACATGTCCACCATGCAAGCTGATGTTTGATAGAACTTTCTCTAGTGCCTTGATGGATTTGCCCTTTCTTGTATTAGGTTGTAGAGTCCATGGAAACATATATATCAAAACAATAATTTTGTATCGAAATTCTTTGAGTCTACCTGCAACACATAAAAAACATAAGAATGCAACACTCATTACTTGTTATAGCTTTACCTCTAAGGATCCCAAGGAGAATATATTATTTTTAGACTGAGCACTAAACCATCTTGGATCATCCTTTTTAATAGATAAATCAAGTGCCCTGCTCATCAATGTGATGATAACTCTTTCTTTCTTTCCTTCATAATTTGACACTCATCAAGATTCACTACAAATTTGAGGACACATCACATTCTTCAAGAGTAACTTCAAAAAATTCGACAACATACGATTGCAAGGCCTCCAAGTTATTAAACATATTATTGTTCTTTTGTCGTCTATGTAGATCTAATGAGGTCTACTTAAGTCTTAATTCATCCCTTTATTTTTCAAGCCCTAGAATGGTTTCCTTGTTGTTTAATAGCTTCTATACACACCGCTCCATGGTTTGCTTCAAATCAAAAGTTCTCCTTCTCAAACATATCTCTTTGTAATTTAAGAACATTTCTTATTGCTTCCAAATGATGTGTATATCCTAGGAGTCCATTATAGCCATCTCCAACATAGTTAAGCAGAGATGTGATATTCTTAAATGGGAGTGTGGAGTTTGTAAAAGGGTCTTTTGGATATAGCCTCCCATCAATCCATAAATCTATGTTTTTCTTCCCCTCCAACCTTAACATTTCTTTAGAAGTAATAGACAAAGTATTGGATTTATTTCTCTTACTTTGAGGCTCATATTCATGTTCAAGCTCAATGTGCAGGTTGTAAATGTTGTTCCTCTATAAATTCCTCCTTGCTCTTAATCCCTTTACCATCCTCTTGATCCGCTCTGTGTTTCTCTTTGCTCTTGATCCCCCTTGATATCAAAATCAGAATGGAAATAAAAAGGCACCAAAATCGAGAAAAAGAAGTAAACTATCGAAGTACTTTTGGATGATCTTGGCTTAAATTTTGAGAAATATGATATTTCAGCGTCCAAGTAAGTTTTTTGAGATATGAGCCATTAGACTTTGAAAACTGGCCACCTAAGAAACCTTCCATGGGGGATGAGAAGGATGTACCTACTTAAAGCAAGAAGGTTTCTATCTCCATTAACACCACAGGAGAATCCTCGTCGTAGAACAAGACGATCATTGTAGACCGTGAAATACAACCGATGGAAGGGCGTTCACAATGCAGTAGTAGACCATGAAAACTAAGCGAAGGAAGAACACGTAAAGCCAACATGTGGAAATATCTAGACACTATGTTTGAGTTTTGTGAGACAAGAAAGATCCAGCAAGAGATATTTATCAAGATCGAGATCAACAAAATCTTCATCTTCTTCAAGATTCTGTGTAATGATGGCAAGATAGTAGTCCTCCCTTATGTCAAAGATAACTTGAATATTTGTAGTTAAAACATATTCATTATCACATAGGAAATGCGGGAGGAGCAGGAATGGGAGGTTATCTGTTTCCTTTGTCATAGAAGCCTCCTCATCACCTTTACCACTTTAGTGTTTTCTCTTCCAAGTGTGTTAATATCAACCTATCCACTTAACTCCCTCTCCGCAGCCAAGTGCATCTCTTCTGCAATCTCTTGAACATCATATTTTGCCCTTGGAGCTTCCTCTGCTCTCTCAACATCTTCCTTCCCAACCTGCTCATCCTCAAGCAGCACATGAAGATAGCAAATAAAATCATAGTGATAGTTTAGGAGACTACATTTTTGATTGTGAGTAGGGCACTTATTATTTGTCTTCTTCTTATCCATGTTGAACTTCTGCCTTTAGGAAATTGCAACTAGAAGATCATTGTTGACATGCACATATTGTTCATTTTCATACATGACTGCACTAGTTGAAGTGATTTCCTGATATTGCTACTCTTTTTCTTGGAGATACAAGCATGTAGACAATGAAATTCCCAGTTGGCGAGTGATGCTGACAAACTTTGTGCAAGAAGTCAAACAATTTCTCCTCAGGGGTTTCTTCAGCACAGCGACATCAGGCTCGATCTCAATTGCCAACGATATCATTTAAAAGATAGAAAGGCAGAAAAATGCATCCACATGTAGGAATCCGTGACAAGCAACATTGAAAGACAAGAAGAAAAAGACAAATCAATACAATGCGATACAAGATCTTCGAAATCCTTGAGAGGTAACGTATTGCGTTGTAGTGATTTGAATAGAAAAGGAGCCCAATAGCACAATAATGCACTAACTGGTGGCAAATGACATTGAAACTACCAAAAAAAAGAAAGGTCATAACAAATGCAATATGAGGTCATCACACAAAATCATCATACGCTTCTCACGTTGTAGTGATTTGTCATATGGGGACATTAGACAGAACTATCATTTAACCTTGAGTTCTAATTCTTTGTTGAAATAGTGCAAAAGTATGCATCAACAAGTATCTAGAGACATATAATCAAATGGAACCATCTAAAAGATATAAAGGTAGAAAAATGCATTAACATGCATGAATCCAACGAGCAACATTAAACGACAAGAAAATAGACAAATCAATACAACCCGATACGAGGTCTTCGAGATCCTTAAGAGGTATCATATTGCATTGTAGTGATTTGAATAGAGAAGGACCCCAATAACACAATGCATTATTGGTGACAAATGACATTGAAACTACCGAAAAAAAGAAAGATCATAAACAACGCGATATGAGGCCTTGCAAAATCATCATACCTTTCTTGCGTTGTAGTGATTTAATATAGCCACCATTAAATTATTTGTTAAAAAGGTGAAAAATTATGCATTAGCAAGTATCCAGAGACGTATAACGAAATGTTGGAATTAGGGTTGCAGGAAAGCACACAAAGCTTGGAGAAGAAGAAGCAAGAATGCACATAACACACAGTGTATTAGATTGTGTCAATGTACAAAAGATAAGTTAGCCCTAGAAGGATGGGCGTATATACAAGCCGGGAGAAAAAACCTCCTAAAGAGGAAAAAAGTGCCCCGGCGGTCCTAAGTGTGTTCACACACATCATATGCCTATATATATAGGCAGTGATGTGTGTTCACACACATCACTGCCTATATATATATGGCAACAAATCCCCCCTGGGAGTGATGGTGTGAACGAGAGCTGGCACTCATGTATAGGGGAGTGCCATGCCCGAAGTAGATCAGTCCACAAAGGGGAGCAAGCCCAAAGCTTTGCAGAAAGCTTCGAACTTCTCACGAGGAAGCGCCTTTGTGAAAAGATTGGCGAGGTTGTCCTGTGTTGGCACATAGGCCAAGCTGATCTCTCCTGCTGAGAGTCTCTCCCTGACATAGTGATAATGCACCTCAATGTACTTAGTGCGAGCATGAAAAACTGGGTTTTTTGCAACTGCCAATGCGCTCTAACTGTTAGTGAAGATAGAGGTGGCAGACTCCTGTCCAACACCCAAGTCAGCCATAAGCCGTCTGAGCCACACACACTCAACCGTTGCTGTGAAAGCTGCCCTGTACTCAGTTTCACAACTAGAAGTGGCCACAGTAGGTTGCTTCTTGCTCAACCAAGATATGCATGAGCTACCGAGCATGAAACAAAAACCACTTGTGGACACTCTTGTGTCATAGCAACCAGCCCAATCTGAGTCCGAAAAAGCATGTAAATCTGGCGGCAACGATCCCCCCTTGGGATAAAACAACCCAAGATGTATGGTGCCACTCAAGTAGCGAAAGATGTGTTTAACTGTCTTCCAATGCTGAGACCCTGGGCTATGCATAAACCTGCTCACCTGTGAGACTGCAAACTGAATGTCTGGCCTCGTAATGCATACATAAATGAGGCAACCAACAGCTGTCTGATAGAGTGTGACATCAAAGTGATCTCCAGCATCATGAAGACTCAACTTCAAACCTGTCTCCATTGGAGTAGCAATAGGCTTGCAGTCTTCAAGGCCAAATCTCCGCAACAATGTCTCAATATACTTTGTCTGGCACAAAGCAATACCTCCATCACACTACTTAAATTGTATCCCCAAATAATGATGCAAATGCCCCAAATCTGACATCTCAAAAGAGGCATTCAAATCAGCCTTAAAATTAGCAATATGACTTTCATTTGGTCTTGTGAGCAGCATGTTATCAACATAGAGAGCAATGATTAGATGTACATCATCCACACATTTAACATATAAAGTGCTTTCTGTTGGACTATTATGAAAACCATGTGCAGTCAAATATGCATGTATCTTTTCATACCAAGCTCGTGGAGCTTGCTTTAAACCATATAAAGCCTTTTTCAACCTGCACACTTTGTTTTCCTGCCCTTTTTGAACAAAACCACGAGGCTGCGATACATACACCTCCTCATGCAAATCTCCATTCAAGAACGTAGTCTTTATGTCCAACTGATGTACATTCCAACCATTATGAGCTGCCAATGCACAAATGCTACGAATGGTAGTCATACGACAAGTGGGAGTAAAGGTCTCATCAAAATCAATGCCCTTTTCTTGAGCATAACCCTTTGCAACAAGTCTAGCCTTATAGCGATCAACACTGCCATCTGGCTTTCGTTTCAACTTAAAAACCCACTTACATCCAATGGCCTTTTTACCAATAGGCAAACCACATAAAGACCATGTACCATTCTTCATTATAGCATCATATTCACTTTGCATTGCAGCCAACCAATTTTCTGATTTTTGTGCCTCATCAAATGAAAGAGGTTCTTCCTCTTCACACATATTAGACACAGCCAAAGCATAACAATCTAATGCATAAGAGGCATGCTGAAAACCTAAACAAGTACGACTAGATATAGGTGCATCAATTTTACTATCACGCAAGGTTTGCACCAGCCATTTAGGCATACCTCTAGCCTGCTCATTTTCAGCCCTATCCTCATGAATTACATCCTGTAAATCTGCATCAGAAATAGGTTGATCTATGATGTCGTTTGATATCTGCATAGGCTGAATATTTGCCTCATTAGGACTTACATTTGAATTCCCACCTGTACATAGAGGCAACAATGTATCAAATACATCCCGTGAGCTCACACCTATCTCTTTGGTACATGATAACAAAGGCTGCATAGCATCTTCCACAAAAACAACATCTCGACGACTAATCAAGATACGCTTTAATTGTGGATGATACAATCTGTAACCCTTGCTCTCAGTAATGTAACCAACAAAAGTGCATTTGATAGCCTTATCATCCAATTTTCTGCGTTGTTGCACAGGCACTAAAGCATAGGCCAAGCAACCAAAGACACACAAGTGACCAATAGAAGGCTTTCTACCATGCCAAGCTTTGTATGGAGTAATAGACTGCAAGGCCTTAGTGGGATACCTGTTGAGTACATATGCAGCACACATAACAGCAGCCTCAAGCCAAAAAGCATGTGGCAAAGCTTGGCTCTTGACCACACATCGTGCCATCTCCATAAGTGACCTGTTTTTCCTCTCAGCAAACACCATTTTGTTGAGGGGTATACGGCACTGTACATTGGTGTTTTATTCCACGACTAGCCAGAAATGCAGCAAACTCTTTAGACAAGTACTCCCCCCCTCGATCAGAACAGAGGGTGCCCACAGTACAATTGGATACATTTTTAACCATAAGAAAAAACTTTTTGAAGCACAAAAACACTTCGAACTTTGCCTTCAGTGGATATACCCATGCATGCCTTGAGTAATCATCAATGAAAGTCACGAAGTACAAGTGTTTACCAAATGACGGAGTTTGCATAGGCCCACATACATCACTATGTACAAGTTGCAATTTGCAAGTGGCCCGCACAGAACCATCCTTTGGAAACGCAGAACGTTGCATTTTGCCCAAAATACAGCCTTCACAAACATGTTTCAATGGTGCCTCAAGAGGGGGCAATGAAGCAACCATATCAAATTTCTGCAAACGCAGCAAATTAGCAAAGTTCAGATGACCAAAACAAGCATGCCATAGTTTTACATCTGAAACTGCCTTTTCATCAGAAACTGCATTTGCTGAATCTTCCACACACTTGTCATAAGAATTGAGCCTATACAGCCCACGAAACAAGGTGCCAGATGCAATAATCATATCACGAGAAGTCAAATCATGAACAGTACATCTGTCATCCACAAATTTGACTACAAATCCAAGTCTAACAAGCGCGCAGAGACAGACAATAGATTCTTCTTTATCCCTAGCACATACAAAGCATCTGAAAGTGTGAAAACGCTGCCATTTGCAGTAGTAAGCATAATTTTACCAACGCCCTTCACTGGGTAAGAAGCATTATTGGCACATATGACAGTATTCCCATTAGAGATAGCCTCAAGACAAGTGAACATATCATGATGTGAGGTAACGTGCTTTGTAGCACCACTGTCAAAATACCATACATTAGAGTCAATAGAAACTGCCAAACATGCATCATGCAGATGGGTCATACTGGCAATACACGCTAAACGCCCATTCTGTATCCTGCACAACATTTGCAGAATCTGCATTTGTAGAAGCATCCGCTATTGTGGCTACATTTGACTCTTTCTTCTTTGCCTCTTTAGCCTTTAGCTTAGGGCAATTCTTAATGACATGATCATTTGCCTTACAATAGTTGTACCTGGCCTTTTTCTTGCCTTTATCAAGAGCCTTCTCAGACTTATTGTTGCTACCTGTGGAAGGAAAAGAAGTTGCAGACCTACTAATAGGAGAAGAAACAGTGGAAGGGACTACCTTACCACTTCTTCTCTGCTGTTGGGCAGCAATAAATGCTTGATCAACTGCACACTGCCTGGCCCTGTTTTGCCTGGACTGCGCTTCTTGCAAGAGCTTGTTGACTAAAGTATCATACTTGACAGCATCAGGTCTGTCCTCAGTAAGAAGTCTCCACGTGGAAGCAAAAGTCTGATATGTCTCAGGTAAAGCATCAAGAACAGTCTGCATAAGAGAATGATCAGGAATAATCTCACCTGCAAAAATCAACTGTTCTTTGAGATCTTTAATCTCAGTAAGAAAAACATTCATGTCATCATCTTCCTGCATAATCTTCAATTCTAGCTCTTTATGCAGGTAAGAGATTTTTGCCTCGTCACGACCTGCATACAAACCAGAGCTGAACATCCCAAGCCTGTTTTACTGTTTTAGCTGAACGAATATGTGGGGTGATGTTACATTTGACAGAAAGTGCAATCAAGGCATGAGCCTAGGCATCTTTACCATCCCCAACGAGCTTGTTCAACAGTGGGTAAAATAACAGCAAAACAGTAGAGCTGCTAGAACCCTGCAACATCCTCAACAGATCCTACATCCACAGAACCTGGACGTACATCCATACCCTGCACAATGTTCCACACTCCTTTTGTAACCAAAACATGTTGCATCATGTATGCCCAAAGTGGGTAGTTGCTGTCTCCATCCAATTTGCATGTTGTCTTCAATAGACAACATGCGAAATACATCATTGCTGTTATCAGCCATGGCCACTGACTGAAACTGATGCAAAAGCTGCCTGTAATGAAGCAAAGACTGAATAGAAAACAACTCGTGCTATGTAGCACGGTTCACAATAGAATACGTATGCCTGTTTTGCAGAAAACTGCAATGTCGAAATTTCTACAGAAAATGACGAAAACACCTGTGCAGAACTTGTAATTAAAAAACGGAGCCCGAAACGACCTCAGATGCGATTTCTGAGAACGCGGAGCCGTACGAGATAATTTGCAGAGTTTAGGGACCTGCAAGCGCTCGTGAAAGCTCACCTCAATCGGAGAATGTGAGTCGGAGGGTGCCAGCGGCGTAGCCCTGGGAGCCGATGCCTGCTCTGATACCAATTGTTGGAATTAGGGTTGCAGGAAAGCACACAAAGCTTGGAGAAGAAGAAGCAAGAATGCACACAACACACAGTGTATTAGATTGTGTCAATGTACAAAAGATAAGTTAGCCCTAGAAGGATGGGCGCGGAATTAGGGTTGCAAGAAAGCACACAAAGCTTAGAGAAGAAGAAGCAAGAATGCACACAACACACAGTGTATTAGATTGTGTCAATGTACAAAAGATAAGTTAGCGCTAGAAGGATGGACGTATATACAAGCCGGGGGAAAAAACCTCCTAAAGAGGGAAAAAGTACCCTGGCGGTCCTAAGTGTGTTCACACACATAGTGCACTGCCTATATATATATGGCAACACTAAATAGGGTCAAAAAATGGTGACGATAATGATATGAAGAGAAATTTAAAATATTTGAAACATTTACCGAATGAAACGTTGAAGAGTAAAGTACTTCCAAAATGATTTGAAGAACGCACAACAACAATCTAAAGAACGCACGTCAACGATTTAAAGAACACATGACAACGATTTGAAGAACGCATGAAAAAAATTCATACAATCGGTAATGAATGTGGGTAGGTATGCTTTATGTAATGGTCTTTACACGTAGCACTCATGCATTGGCCTGTCGCCTCACGTAATCTTCCACACATGTTGGAGTCACGTGTCAAGGATACGTGTCACACATGTATTGATTGTAATCATTTTGTGCTATTACTATTAATGTATACACGTGTCATTGTTCTTCTCCCTTTCGCTACTTCGATTGTTCTACGATCTTGTATACTTTGACTGTTCTACGCTCTGTCTACGCTTCGTAGGCTCCACTTCTACATCCTCAGCACTTACTTTGATCAAGGTAACTACAAACAAGTCACCACAATGCGAGATAATACTTTCAATGTTTTTTGAATTTCCTTTTCGCATTATAGTGTGCCCGTTTATTTTATGCATTCCGATAAATTTATCTATGGCACATTTTTCTTTGCCCATATTACATTTAATACATTTTTGCCAATCACTAGAGTGCGAAGTGAGTGGCATGATTCCACTTGACTTGCACCCTCGCATTGTTTTTATCTTATATTACCAACTGCCATAGAGCAGTATATATTTTTTTCTTATGTGTGTAAGTTAATTTGTTTGAACTCCTCTGCGTGAGAAATGGCTACGTTGTTAGGATTGCATGGTGGTTTTTCCTGATGTCCCCATGTCAAAATTCAATACTATGTGACAAATCACTACAACATGAGACAAGGCCTTACAATTTTTTTGAATATGTTCTTTGTATTGTAGAGCGAGTCGTTGAAGTTTGTGCATGTGTTATACTTTCTTGATTGTTTGTTAATTTATTTAAGCTTTTGATTAGTCATTTGGTGGAATGAAGAGCCCTATAGTGAGAGAAATCACTACAACACGAGGAGAGGATTAAGATTGTGTCTGATGTCCCCATTTCACGTTGTAGTCTCATGCAGAGCTCTTCATTCCACAAAATGACTACGTGACAAATCACTACTACAACACGAGACAAGGCCTTACAAATTTTTTGAATATGGTCTGTGCGTTATATAGTGAGTCATTTTGTGGAATGAAGAGGTCTACATGAGAAATCACTACAACGCAAGGAGGGGATCAAGATTGTGTATGATGTCCCCATTTCGCATTGTAGTGATTTGGTGTAGCTACTTTCTTGTTTTTTGATATTTTTTGAGAGGACTTGTAACTTAAATGCCTGTTTAAATTTTCAGATGGCACGTATGAAATAGACCACAAGGCACTCATTGAACAACGATCCTAAAGTAGGGAAAAGAGCTTCAAAATCTACGAAGGCTGGTCCTAGGAAGAATATGTCCACACTCTCGGCAATGAGGAGATGCGGGTATGAGCAGCATAGATCTGTCCTCCTTGAGCTGAGAAAGGTGCAAAGACACATGCAAAGTGCCATCCCAAAGCTCCCTTTCTAGTTCCTCATAAAATCCATTTGTGATAGATTCAGGATCAATATGCGTTGGCAGGCTTCTACCCTAGGTTGCATGTAGGAAGCCTACGGAGGACTTTCTTATCGAATTCTTTCAGGATCGTTATGTCCTTGCTGCCCATGTGCACAGAGTCACAATGATGTCAAGGGATATAAACTCCCTTCAACTTGTTAGATTTCAATATGACCTGTGCTTCTTTTCGACACACGAAGATGAAAGATATTCTTGAAATCTCTCCCTTGAGGAGAAATGTTAAGGTCACAGATGTGACAGATGTCACTCATTCTTGTGACACACGACTCAATTCACAAGCTAGAGGCAACCAAGCTAGGGATTAGAAGCTGGAAGAGAGGCAGAAGAGGGATGTTGCTATTGAAGATGCTTGTCAAGTGACTACACATAATAATGTTGAATCACTACATATCTTAGGCCCCTCCTTTTATGTCACACTTTTGATACAAAACAATCCGCAATATTTTCCTTTCGATATGGAGGAGATTCAGATTCTTTCAAATTTGCGCAAGGAGGTCAACGATAAAGTTTTGCTGGCTACTCTAAGGTTTGCTATATCCTTGTCATCATCTTGATTCTAAAGTATTTTTCTTGCTTAAAGTGACTTATATTATGTTATTTTGTTATGCAGCTAAATATCTCGTCTCACAGGTTCAAGAGAAAGTTTATATTGTAGATTCTCTCCTTTTGACTATTTTGACCTCACAACAGACCTCCCTCATGGATGTATGCCCATGGTTTAGCTCCAATAATTTTGACATAGCTCAGCTCCTCCTAATGGCATATCATCAAAAGTAAGTGATATAAAATTTTAGTGTAGTGATATTAATTTACTTTGTATATTTTATGTCTTTTTCCCTTCCCTTACTTCTCATATGCTTAATTGCCTCGCACTGGAGTTTAATCGCTTGATACGATATGGAATCGAAGTGTTGTTACTTGGCCAATTCAGTCGAAGGCTATCATGGCACTGTTAGACAAAAAGTCTACACAATCATTTTATATATGAGAGAGAGAGAGAGAGAGAGAGAGAGAGAGAGAGAGAGAGAGAGAGGCTTTCAATATTTATAACTATGAAGTTGTGCATATCAACTAAAAAGTTCATAAGCAGTCTTGAGGCCATCACCTAGGATCCCGAGCTGTTAGACAGGACATCATTCGTGAAATGCAAAGTCCCTAAGCAATATTATGGCCATAGCTGTGGGTGGAGAGTGTGTGACAATGCAATGTTGTTACTACACTCTATTTTTAAATTTCCCTCAAGAACGGTAAGCACACACCTTTTTTTTGATACTTAGTTTCCTTCCTTCTTTATTCTTTGATGGTGGGTATCTAATTTTTCTCTTTTGTGTAGAAGTCGTCATTGTCAGGCTACACGAATTTGGATTTGCGCAAGGCCCAGACAATTGGGAACTTTATAAACAATATTCAAGATCGGCCTCCTCATGTCCTAGTTGCATCCGTCCCATCTCCACCACGGCCATCACTGAATCAACAACCACGACTGACAAGGTAGTAATTGATATTTTGGATGCTAAAGGATCTGAGGGGAAAATTGTGCAAATGGAAGAAACACAACAAACACAATCTTTCCCTCCTTGAAAAACGCAAGCTTCCACTTCCACTTCACTGCCCCAAGAACAATAAGCTTCCTCTCACACTTCCCAAGCCACATAGCATACTCCTAATTTTTTGAACAAAGTTGTGATCTAATGTCAAAATGTACAATATTTAACAATGTAAAAATGTATTGATTTTGCTTGTATTGCTGCTCAGAAATACAAAATGGTTTCATGATTAATTGTTTGCCATAAAGAATACAAGAGGATCTTTTTGAATGACCCCAAGATGTATGTTAGTTGGTTGTAATGATTCGTATGAGACATAGTCGGTCACACCAAGAAAACTTGCTTCTTGATAATGTCTTTACATGAAATTCTCCTTTCTTTTCTCCTTGGTACCTATTTCTAGAAATGATAGTTGTATGTAAATAATAATGATTATGGCATATTGTTGAAATCAGAACTTTTTCAAGGTTAGAGTGATGGGCATATCTTGCGGTAATTACATTCGAACACAATCATCAGGCACTTGTAGGTCCTCCTCGTTTTCTAGTTTCTTTGGAGATAGGCCATTTTTCTTTGGGGTGCAGTGCATATTCCATGCCACTTGATATGTATGGTGGTGGATGATTTTGTGGTTTGACATTCAGATTCACTTGCAACATATCATAGTCTTGGTCTACATGATGTTTCATTTATGCTAGGACCATTTAACATTTCGGCCATGAGTTTCGAGCTCATTTGGTGGCTCTCTTCAATGTCGGATTCACACTCTGATTGTTGTAGAGGATGGGCTTGATAGCTCTCCCTCGTATTTGAGCTTGATAGCTTTCCCTCATATTTGAGCTTTCATTCCATCCTAGGAGCTACTTCTACATTAGCTTCGAAGGTCCGAGATGTGTACCATGCACATCTATTTGATCATGGAGAGGATATGCGGCTAGCTTTGTCTCGTCGATGGTGGTTCCTTATCTTTTCTATTTGATCAAGATCACCATGGAGCCATCATCTTGGAATTTGCACGCTTTGGATTTCCTTTTAATCCAAGCAGAGGCATAGCTAGCTTCATTGTCGCTCGACAGTGGTTCCCTACACTTTCTATTTGACCCAGGTGGATGGAAAGCCATTGTCTTGGATTTCACATGGCTAGGACTTCCATTTGATCTTGGAAATTGCATCATTAGCTTCATCTCATTAATGAGAATCCCTTATCCTTTCCATTTGACCCTAGGGGGTCATACGATTCATGTGTTGGCCTTCCACTTTACATTCAATTTTAGACTTGATTTTTGGCTTTTGTATATAGCCTTTATATGTGACTTATGTACACGACCACCCTTTGATTGAGGACAAAATTATTATAAGAGGGGATTGTTTGTAGTGAAGTAATTATATATGCACATACACATGCATGGGTATGGGCCTAGGCACATGGACCTTGGGTCCCTTGAGCATAGACTTGGGGCCCTTGAGTATAGACTTGGGGCATGGGAATATTGTTAGCTAGTGTGAAATGGCCAAGCACTATATAAGTGACCTTGGTCTAGGCTATTGTACCTTTTAATCCTTTTATGACATGATATAAACATTTTGTCTTCTCGAAGCTTATGCCTAAGATTTCATGGACTTCTTGGCTCTATTTCCTTAGGATGGTGTCCTACACCCATGCCTACTCCATGCCTTGAGTAGATCCATCCCCATATCTTAGCTTGGTCATGCTCCTTTTCTTGCATAGAGAGAGAGAGAGAGAGAGAGAGAGAGAGAGAGAGAGAGAGAGAGAGAGAGTAGTACCATGGATTTGGAAATTAATTACACCTCCCCCCCAAGTGAACTTATTATCCAAGTGAGAACCTAGTGAAACGAATGCTAAGGCATTGTTATAAGAATGTATATTCTTCTTCTATTCCTTACTTTCATTATCATCACCAAGTAACATATCAACCAATGTAGAAGGAGGATTTTCCAAAGGCAAAATGGCACTTATAAGCAAGGGTCTCTAAAGAGTGAAGAGTACAATCTCCAGAACATAACACCATGGTTGCGGGGTGCTTAACATTGTGAGGAAATGAAAACACACGTCTTATAGAATGACATTCGGATTTAATATCTTTTACATCATCCATAGCATAGGAAATAGGTTAAAAATTATCAATATGACTAATCTAATATATAGGTAGCTCATTTAAATCAAAATAAATAACGCCTCTTACCATATCTCTATGTGTCTGAACACTTTGATGTTCATTGATAGGTTCTTGAAGAACCGGAGCAGTAGGAGTTGCTCTATTACATAGTGTGAGCAATCGCAGTCGGTTTACATCCACTTTCCAATATCAATAGTATATATACATGTGGCAAGCCTCTTTTTTGAAAGTCAATAATAGAAACAAATCCCACTACCCTTCTAAATAATTCTTTTTTTAGCAATAAATGCATCATATCCTTGTGCTTCTCATAGAAGACCCCCCACGCAGCAGTCAAGTCGATCTTTTTCGTCAGGTCGATCTTAGGTTGCTTAACCTGGCAGTCAAGACAGGTCAATCCTGGGTAGCTTGAAAGCATTGCTTATTTCATCCCACTTAGGATTACAAGTAAAGGTAATAAAGAGGTCATGTTTATCCATCTTCCTAACAATTACCATTGAATCCTGGTACAATTGATGCATATATCGAGGCTCCCTAGTATATTTAGATGGTAGAACTATCTTGTGTCCATAGTAATGCCACTAGAGACTCTATTGACCCCGTTGCTTATATTAACCATATTTGCAAGCCCTTGGTATACTTCAGCACACACAATGCTTTCTGGTTATTACGTATCCATACTAATCTTGATTCTTCCATGCTGCTATATGCATCAACAATGTACTGTAGCAAAAGTCGACCATCGCTTAGAAGGCACGCATTTGTATCTTCCCTTATTTGTAATCTATATGTATAATATTATTTTTGAGTTACAGTCTTTGTCTCTCATTTGAATCTGGTCTATTCCTATCATGGAGTGGAATTCCAGCATGCCAACCATTCTCTCCTCGAGGAAACATAAGAAAATATAATAGAGGTATATATGAACGATGTAAGTTAGATATTCTTTTTATAGTACCTGTGTGAGACATTATTTGAATATCTCAATGACCTACATGAAAATTATCCCGTTGACCCGGCATGATAGCAGCTAACTCACTACCCGTAGGAACTAAGTATTACCTTGAGGCTGATCGAGCTTTAGTGATGATGATGACCATTCTCAAATTTGTATGTGGACGCGACTATAATATTTCTCTCATTATACAAAATGAACATGCATACGGATTGTATTCATACATCATTGTTTGTAACCTTTCAAGCACGTTATGATCTAAATAAGGCATCCCATGAAGTCTATTCTCCAATTCATGCTTCGTATCATACACATATAATTGTACAAATTGAGGAGCCACATCTCGTGTTCCATCAGGTATTACAGACCCAACACAATGATATATAGTACCATGGATTTGGAAATTAATTACACCTCCCCCCCTAGTGAACTAATTATCCAAGTGAGAACCTAGTGAAACGAATGCTAGGCATTGTTATAAGAATGTATATTCTTCTTCTATTCCTTACTCTCATTATCATCACCAAGTAACATATCAACCAATGTAGGAGGAGGATTTTCCAAAGGCAAAATGGCACTTATAAGCAAGGGTCTCTAAAGAGTGAAGAGTACAATCTCCAGAATATAACACCATGGTTGCGAGGTGCTTAACATTGTGAGGAAATGAAAACACACGTCATTCGGATTTAATATCTTTCACATCATCCATAGCATAGGAAATAGGTTCAAAATTATCAATATGATCAATCTAATTTATAGGTAGCTCATTTAAATCAAAATAAATAAGGCCTCCTACCATATCTCTATGTGTTTGAACACTTTGATGTTCATTGATAGATTCTTGAAGAACCGGAGCAATAGGAGTTGCTCTGTTCCAGCATAGATTTCTCTATGCTCATCATCTTCAACCCTTCCAAATGTTTGAATTTCATTTACATCAAAGTACTCCTTTAAATTAACATCAATTTGTTTTGAATGCAAGTGCTTGTTCACAAATAATTACAGCGAGATATATGTGTTGCATCCAAAATTCGAAGCCGACAAACTTAGGTATATACAGTTCCTAACCATCTTCAACCTCCTTCAAAAAATTAAAGAATAAATATTAATTTGCTTATTTTGCTTTTTGAAACTTTCTTAACTTCAAACTGTTGACAAAATATTATCTTATCATATTTATTCTACTTCAAGTGCCATTATCCTCACGTATAATCTTGGAGACCTATATCGCGACATGTGACCCTAGTCTCAGGGATAGACTCTGCATAGTAGCGAACATGATGAAATTATTAGAGAAATTTAAAATAGATAAGTGTGTCTAATAAACACAACCCATTTATATCTCTAATTTCTATGTATGACACTAATAAGTGATAACCTTTGTCCGTCTCTCATCTTTCTTTGCCAACAAAGGCATTACGAGAGAGAGAGAGAGAGAGAGAGAGAGAGAGAGAGAGAGAGAGAGAGAGAGAGAGAGAGAGAGAGAGAGAGAGAGAGAGAACATAAATCTATAAAACATGTTGAGAGACAGAAAAAGAGAGAAAGAGAATATAGATAGAAAGAGAGATATAAAGACAATGAGAAAATAAAGAATTCATAAATATCACCATGAAGAATCCCAAATGGAAAATCATAAAAAGATTTTTCCCTTGAACAAATACATCAATTCTGAAGCTACTAACAAAAGGTCATTACTCTCACGAAATCTCTAAGCAAACTACCTTGGTTTCTAACTTATAGCTCATCTTTTTTATAATAGCATTGAGTTTATTGCCATATATCTATAGACAACAATACCTCCAAGCCTAGAGTATGTACTTGCTCTTTTAAAGAATTGGCTTATTCTTTACAATCCCTAGTACATCCGCCTATGAGCCATTGTTATCATTCCGGGACTCCATTTGCTGAAATCCAAAATGAATATCTTAAGTACATCCCTAGTACATCCGAGGTACATCCGCCTATGAGCCATTGTTATCATTCCGGGACTCCATTTGCTGAAATCCAAAATGAATATCTTAAGTCTCTCCAAAAATCTCTTTAAATCTTAGTCAACATATAACATAACCCAACTATATACCAACACTATATACATGTAGATACCTCGTAGTAGTTACAAAGAGGAAACAATATATACTCTTAGTGTGCCATATAATCCTCTCTAAAAGTCTAGCATTAGCAACCATAAAGAAAGTTACTTACTTTTTAAGCACATTTCTCTATAGTTTTAAGGCTAATACAGTCTAAGTAAAAGTACTCAATTTAAAGTATGTATATTCTCGTAGTAGTTACAAAGAGGAGACAATATATACTCTTAGCGTGCCATATAATCCTCTCTCTAAGTCTAGCATTAGCAACCATAAAGAAAGTTACTTACTTTTTAAGCACATTTCTCTATAGTTTTAAGGCTAATGTAGTCTAAGTAGTAAAAGTACTCAATTTAAAGTATGTATATTATCTTAATCCCATATATTCTATCTCTAGAACTGTCTCTACATTCAAACACAATGGTCTGATAAATGAAAAGTTTCTAGCTTAGCTAACCTTGTATATCACTATAATAAACTCTATTTATGTGCATACACTAAAGTATTAAACATGCAAAAATCATTATTACATTCACATTCACATTCACATTTACCATTATAAAACATTCAATGAGAGAGAAACAGAGAAAAAAAGTATTTTAATGTGCGCTCTCCTCTCTCTCTCTCTCTCTCTCTCTCTCTCTCTCTCTCTCTCTCTCTCTCTCTTAGGCCAACCAAACATATATCTATAAATAAATATCTTTATCTATGCATCACATATTAACTGCAAATACACAAATAGAGAGAGAGAAAGGGCAACAATAAAACTAACGTCAAGTTGAAGAGAGAATGACATCCAAACCACCAACTTTGCTAGGGCTATCAACCTTATGCGCCTTGCCTCTATATAATCACATAAACCAAAACAAAAAAAAACTTATGGTTATCTTTCTCTCCCTGTCTATCATGCTATCCCTACTACGTTTAACACCAAACACACAACACAAAAGGCAAGAGGAACTATTTGTGTGTTACATGAGAGAGAGAGAGAGAGAGAGAGAGAGAGAGAGAGAGAGAGAGAGAGAGAGAGAGAGAGAGAGAGAGAGAGAGAGCAAGGTTATATATGTGTGTGTATGTTTGTATAATATCTAGAGAGAGTTACAGGGAAAGAGACCATAAGGGGGAGATTGTGTGTGTGTGTGTGTGTGTGTGTGTGTATAATAGCCAAAAAGAAAGAGAACTAACATATTTGCTTATTTGTATGTGTGTGTAAGAGAGACAGGAAAGAAATAATTAGCACATGTGTGTGTGAGAGACAGAGAGAGGGAGAGGGACCAAGATAGAGAGAGTGACCATGTGTGCCATAGAGAGAATGACAATGATAACATCATTGAAATTTGCATGCTGCGTTGGATGAGTGACAAATAGTTACAAAGAGATGTAGGGGGGAGAGAGAGAGAGAGAGAGAGAGAGAGAGAGAGAGAGAGAGAGAGAGAGAGAGATCCATTAATAATCTCAAAGATTATTACATCATTATCTTTATCAGTTTCCGTGTCAGGATGCACTTTAGTATTTTCTTAAAAATGTAGTGCTTTTCCTCAGAGCTCCTACATTTACTACCCACAATATAAAATCCATCTAGTAATTCTAATGCCTCTTTGATTAAGAGGACGTTAAGATTATCATCTAAGGGTCTAATGTTATATAAATATACCATGGATTAGCATCATGCCATCCATCAAATCCATAAACCTTCCATTTTAGGTTGGGTTGGTATACATGGTATCCAAGGTCACTCAATTGTGGAACCTCATAAAAAAGAACTTATCTGACAATTTATTATTATCATAGATCACTTTTAAAATGCCTAATGACAAATCTCTGCATAAAACATAAATAAAAATTTATATCATGATCTTTATTTTATGTGGACAAGAGAGAGAGAGAGTAGAAAGGAAAAGAGTAAAAAAAAATTAAAATTACAAACAATTCAAATACTTAAAAAAACCTTCTAGCACCAATGGCCACAAAGAAAAGACACACCCGTATTTAATTTCTAATGAATTTATACTTCGGAATACATTGAATTACTTCATCAAATACCCGTCTCATGTGATCATAGTCTCTAAAGACCCTATAATCTATTTCATAAAAATCTGCAAAACCTACATTGTGTGTGAGAATATTAAATCGCTATGAATTCACGCTGACATCATCATTAAGGCTTATAGGTTGTGCCCAATTGCTTGTTGTTATGGTACTAGACTCTAGTATCTATTATGTACTCTATGAAGCCAACATGCAAAAAATGTATTCATGATGAAAAATGATATTGGTGATCATCATTGTGTTTGCATGTGAGAGAGAGACTACTGTAGTGATTGAAAAAAAGATTTTTGTGTAGTCTATTTGCTTTTGACAATCATTTACTAAAAGTAGTCTCTTTAACATGTTGTCATGTGTTTTTGAATATCATTTCACTTTTAAAATAATAGATACGTGAAGCATGAGAAATTTGTGTAGGGTAGAATAGCCCCTAGGTGCTCAACCTAGTGATGCTTCTATTAACAATCAATCACAAACATTTTACCAAACAAAGAAAAAGATGCCTAGTACAGAGTGGCAATTTGCAACAAATATAAACATTCAGTAAATGGAATGGGAATGCAACCTATGCCATGTCAGGCATTCAAGGGGAGCACCTCAAATCAGGGATCATTCATTAGGAAAAAAGGAGCTCATTTTGGGGCCTTTTACGGTTTGGAAAAATAAGCTCTCAACCAATCAACAGAGGGCCAAAGTAACGTTGGAAATTCACAAAAATAAGAGAAAATAGATAAAAGAAACAATACTTTATGTAGGTACAAGCGTGCTACATTAATGTGGAGATTGGTTTTTTATTCTCACAAGATCTTTGGACATGAAGATAGAATCTAGTCTGACATTTTCTTTGATAAGGGCCTTCCCGCTTCCACCTTCCTTTGAACTTTGAAATGTTGTGCTGCCTTTCCTTCGAAAGGTCTACCATTCTACACCATGCCTCATTGTGCAGCAGCCTCTTCTTTTCCAAAACTGCTCCCTTGATCCTGTTTGGCTTAGAGTAAGATGTTTCTTGTCAATTGTCTGTCTGCCCACTTTCTCTTTCTTGAAACTTCACTTTGTTATCTTGTTTACATTACTTTGCTGTTGTTACAGATTCACAAGGTCTCCATGGTGAATAAAAACTATGGCTGTTTTTGTGGAAGACGCTCTGTGGATGATAATGCTATGAAGGCAGAATTACACCATACATCCTTACCCCGTCGACTTGCTTCTTCTATTTCTTCGGTAGAGAATTCAAGTACAGTCAAAACGGAAGGAACTTGGGAAAGGTTTAGTGTTTCGAAAGGAGCATGGGTGCTCATGCAACCTAGCAAAAGAAAGAGACTCCAGACAAAAAATATTTTCTTGGCGTCATGGAAGGGAAGAGTACGAGATTTTAAAATCACCAGAGGGAAGATATCGGTGAAAGAAGTTTTGATTCAGTATGTGTACATGCATAAAGAACTTGTATTGCAAGACTATCCAAATGATCTTCCGCAACACAGGCCTAATTGTATATTTTTCTATTGTGGTTTTGTTCTTTATGAGGTGTATGGATTTTTAAGATAAAGCTTTCTTTCTTTGCTTATTGACATTCTTGTGTTATTTTATTTCAGATTTATACCCTTCATCATATATGAGACATGGCAAAACATTGATTGTATTCTGGGATTTATAGATGTTTTGCATGGATCGATAGGAGAACAACAATACCAAGGTCGATGTGCAACAGAGCTAGCTCAATCGGGTATATTTTTTACTAATAATTTTTATCAGTTGTTGCTAGACAATGCTAACACACATGGTGTGTTAAGAAAACAAGACCTTCCGGCATGGAATTCAGTGGATTGGCCTCTCCCACATTTTAGTGTTACAGAGGCATATAAGGCCAAGCTTTTCAAAGAAGTACATAAAGCTCTGAGGCCCAATATTGCCACAAGGATAATAAAAATTTCTTTATGCATGCCTCTCATAATTTTTGTAGACTTGTTTAATACCTTTCCAGTGAAGGTTTCAAAAACAATGTTCACCGTTAAAGCAACAAGTCTGGCATGCATGCCACAATTTTTGGATAAAGGTTGGGATAATAAGACATGTAGTTCAATGTTTTGTGAGGTTGTCCAACCTTCTATGCAACTGAAGTACATGGTTGCATCACAAAATTTTATTTTTTCTTTTTATTATAAGCGCAGTCGAATGCTAGGTACAAAACTAGTCCCAATGGATCAAGATGAAGATTCTTTTGGTGCAGAAAATAAACTTCCTGATATTGATGTTGTTGAGAATGGTGATGTGCTAGTCAATATCTCATTAAGACAATGTTGCTCCCTAGCTCAATTGTGCAATGACATTCTGTTTGAGACAGAAGGTTCTATTTCAAAGGACTTTTTATTTATCTACAATAATAAGAAGGTACACCATCTGACTTATCCTAGTCTCATCCTAGTTTACTTTACCCTATTGTTTCATATTGCTTTTTTACAGGTGCTCAAAAGAAGAGAGAGTTCAATAAAATACAAAGACATTGAAAATTTAAAAATTGAGATAACACAGATTCCATAAACAAAGGTATTATATTCAATAAAGTAAAATTTTATACAGAAGTGTTTAATTATATATGTAGAACATATTCTTGATAACCATTTTCTATTTATCTATAGGCTGATCCAGAGGCTGCTCTACATGGTCCAAGCTCACCGTATCATCTTTTTTTGGAGAATCTGTTTTCTGCTGCTCCATCCTATTGTGTACAGTCTCTTGGTGCTGCTCCATTGTCTCCTCTACTGCCCTTGGAGCATCTGTTTGCTGCTGCTCCATCTTCTCCTCAATAACATCAGCACAACAGGTCCTTGTTCTTGTGGCTTCTCCTCATCAGCACTAGGTCCTTGTTCCTGGCACCACATCAGCATCATCTATGTCATCAAGGTGTATGACACCTTCTCGGACTTTAGAGCTCTCACCCAACTCGACAGTAGCTGGTATAATAGGTTTGGGGGAGGCATACTTCAAGAACTTCCAAATTGTATCAGCTCTGAAACTATATACATAGTTCGAGCTGAAGCTATCTTCTCTCATCTGCAATGAGATATGATGATTTAGAACACTTTGTACCAATATCAATTATTTTGAAGCTAAATGAAAATTATTTTTTCTTACAAGCTCTGGCTGTCCTATCTAAAAATAGCTTGAAAGTATATATTTGGCACTGATCAGCACTCTCCAACCGCAGCTACTTGAATCATCTTGTTGTGGTGTCTTGACAGTTGGAAAGATATGTTAAAAACTGTTAATATATGAACAAAACAAATTTATTCAATAAGTTCAAAGGCATAGCATGAAATAGACATCAGTAGAGGGAAACGACTTTCTACCTCTAAATCTATTGGCTCTATTGAATCCAAAAGATTGACATTAGGAGGATAGTGATCCAATGCATCTAGAAGCCTTCTAATACAACTGCAATACATATAATTCAGTTAGTGTGCATTAAATCAAAATAATAAAGTTTAAAGTTAAAAATAGCACACACACCACTTACAATTTCAGCTCTTTATGTGTGTTTTTAAGAGAGTTGAATAAAAGGCATTGCTTCTGCTGGATGTCAATAGAAGCAAAGCTCCAGTGGTCACTGCATAAGGAAAAAAGCATTAAGAAATCAAAGGCTACAAGAGTTCTCAATCTTGAAGAAAAATCCCAAAAGAAGCAGTCACCCACATACTTGTTATGGTATGGAAGTAGCAAAATATCGACAACATCAAAATCGCAGTGTCTGAACCAATTGGAAATATCTATGGGAGTTTCCTTTGGATCTCTTAACTTGAAGGAAATGGCAAGATCAATAATATGAACTGTATGCTGTACAGCGTGGTTAAGCCAGCTTCTCATCATGCTACATTAGACCAAACAATAATTAGGGTAGGGTGTAAAGGAGGTACAAGAAGGATTGTTTTGCAAACAAATGTAAAATAAAAGACACTTACTAGAGCATTGTAAGAATGATAGTATCTGAGCAATACTCATTCTTATGAGCCAATGCTGCCAAGCATGGTTTTGTCAAGTCAAAATTATTCACTGAAGTTTCATCCTCAATATGGACAACTATGTTAGGGCCCAGCTCCTGCAACCTTCTCTGTATCTGTAGCTCCATCTGTACAATCTCCACATCTATAATAGATTTAGATTCTTTTATTTGCTGCTTCAGTGACTCCTCATAATAAGCAGCTTTCCCTCTGGTGCTTTTTGAGTGGGTTACTTCAACAACCTTAACCTCATCTACCTTCAACTTTCTTGTAGGTGGAATTAATAATATGTCTCTCATTTTGATGTCCTGCCATTCCACAGGATGGACCAGCTTGTCATACCTCCATCTCACTTTGGACAAAGTGTTGAAGTCTTTGGCCATCAGAGTTACCCTGTGAGCATGGGCTGCTACCAGCATTGCATCTTCAAAATATTTCTCCAAGTAATCCTCTGCCATTTCCTGTAAGGAAAGAATGGCAGTCCTGTTCCACCTGAAACCAAGGTGCCAACTATCACATATGTCTCTCACTAGTCTCTGAAAAGGTGCCTTGGGGATTACAAAGCCTATAGCTTTCTGTTGCTTCCTGATCTCCTTTAGCACACCTGCACCATGTTTTAATCTCTTGGCCTTTTGCTGGAGCAGGCTCATTGGCTTCCCCTTCCTGCCATGTGCAACTCTTCCCTTTGGAGACACACTACATTCCTTGATACTACCTACCCCAGCTGCTGCTACTGCTGCAAGCCCTGGCCCCTTGCCAGCCCTCCTTGTAGTTGACTTGGTTCTTGCCAGCCCTCCTTGTAGTTGACTTGGTTCTTGCCATCACTCTGACAAGCTGCATGGAGAACATGGAATGATACAAGAAGGCAATGATAGGGGTGGATGAAGCAACATTTGTAAAGTTGCAACAAAACGAGATTTCGACAATTTGAAATTCCTAACAGCTCACTCTCGCATTTTTCTGCAAATACCTGAAGTAACATGCTATTACATTCCTACAGTGATTTCTCTATCTTTACAACTAAAAACAATATGGATTGAGTTTATTCAAGGAGTGTATAGCCTTGGATAGCTTAGAAAGACACAATATCACAATGATAGGGGTGGATGACGCAACAGTTTTATATTTGCAACAAAATGCAATTTGGGCTGTTTGAAATTCCTAAAGCCTTCTCCTCGCGTTTTCCTGCAAATTCATGAGGCAGCACACTGGAACATGCCTTCAGTCATTTCACCGTGTTTGCAACTTGGTGCAAGATGGATTGATTCTATGGAAGGCAAGAAGTGATCAATCTCTCACTCAACCAGCCCAATTCAAAAGTCTTCCTGCTTGTGGTTGCAGTGGAAAAAGCTAAGGAATGCATATAATATTTATCCTAATATCTAAGCTACATCACGTCACTCAGTACCTTATCCTAATATACTATTAAACAAGAAGAAAAGGATATAGAGAGTCTTACTGACCTGGAAGCTATCCGTAGGTGTGCTGTGCTGGTGATGAGTACCCTGTGCTGGGGATGAACCTGTGCTGCTGGTCAGGATACTGATGGTGCAGAGTAGGGAGGTAGAGAGGCAAGAGAGCTGAGAGGGGAGGGCCTAGACAGGAGAGATTAAACAGGAGGGAAAAGATTAGTGCAAAATACAAACAAAGCAGCTAATAAATACCACACGTGTGGAATGGAGTCGTTTTTTCACACGTGTGGATGGGACCTAGATCTTTTGGAGTTTGAAGCTTGGCACGTGTGAATGGCACTTTTTGCCTTGGAACTTGTGCCAATCATGATTTCATAATCAGATCCATAAACACTCTTCCCTCCCGGCCTTTCATCCCTGCCAGCACCCTCCCATCATCCTTTTCCTTCCCCCTCTGGTCCCTTCCTACCCAACACACTCCATCTAGCTGCCTGAAGACTACTACCACTGCCATATCTCTAGGTTACCTAGACTGCAGCTCAAGTTTGGAAGAGAGCAGAAGAATCACCAGTGCAACTCCAACAGCATGGAAAAGGAAAAGAAAGGTCAGAGATCTATATTCTTTTCAATGTTTTTTGATATATATGTCTTCCATCCATAGAATTCTTGAATCTTACTACTGCCCAGGAATCTGTTACATCACCATAGGATTTGATTGGAGATGGATATCAATAGGACCTAGACGTTTGCAACAAAATGCGAGGAGAGTACTTAACATTTTCCAAATGGCCCTATTTCGCGTTTTCCTACAAATTCTTATATTAGTTTTGGTTTTCATTTCTTCCTCATTGTTTTGCTCTCTTTGGCCCTGGGGAATTCTTCCTAGTATCATCTACTGTCCAGGACACTGTGAGATGATCCTAGCATTTGATTGGAGATGGATGTCAATAGAAATGGAGAATTTGCGACAAAATGCGAGGAGAGTACTTGACATTTTCCAAATGGCCCTACATCACGTTTTCTTGCAAATTCCTGTGTCCCTTTTGGTTTTCACTTCTTCCTCATTGTTTTGCTTTCTTTGGCCCCTGGGGATTTCTTCCTTGATGATGAGAAAAGTTTTTGCTTTGGAACAGTTGATTCTCAGGCCCCTCCTTTCAAGAGGAAGCTGGACTTTTGTGCTGCTATACTTAGACCACAGCAGTCACCAGGTGAGTCATGTGTGCTCATGAAGAGAGTTGTTTGGTGGTATCCTATACATTCCCTGATTGCATATGTCATCATATAGAATTCATGATATATAAATTTTTGTTCAAGCAAAAGCAAGAGACTAGAGCAGAAAACTGAGTCTTCCCTTTCAAAACAAAAGGAACCAGAAGAGGACAAATCTCCAGATTTGCTCCTATTTGACTTTCTTCACAAGTGCAAGGCTCAGAGGAACTTCCACATATACCATAATATTTTCAACAGGGAGTTCACTATGAGCTCTCTACTGGAGCATCACAGAGATTTTCTTTCAGACCATTGGGATACCTTCAAACAATTGATAGAGGCAGGAAGAATTGTGGAAGGTGAAAAGGTTTTTGTGTATATAAATCATATTGTCTCCATTGACAGGCTGAGGTACCATGTGAATAGAAGATTTGACAGCCTGCCTGAGGAATATAAATTCAGCTGTAACTTGCACACCAGAAAGTGTAGAGTGCTTGAGGAAACCATGGCATTCCTTATGTACATTGTCTTCCATCAGCACTCTCTAGAAGAGCAAGGGCAGGAGGCTGAAGAAGAAGACACATCTGTAGAGCAGAGGAAAAAGAGGATGTTCCTGTGGCAACAGAAATGGCAGAGCAGGAAGAAGATATCAGCCTCCAAGATGAGGGGCTGCAAGTGGCTGCTCTTGACCTTGTTCAACTGAGGACTGAAACTCTTAGGGCAGCACAGCCAGTTGAAGATTTTGATGTTCAGAGCAACAACTATGCAGTGCCCATGCTTCCAGGTGTCTTGATTGGTGGTAAAGATTATGTTTTCCTCCATGATATAGAGTGTATGTTCGATTTGAGGGAGGACTATGCCATTTCCCTTACTGCCCAGGCTTCAAGGCTTGACAAGGAGGTTGGCATAGAGGATGACCATTCACTACTAGCTTTGGAAACAACTTTTGATCCTGCAGAGGCCCTTACTATTTGTTTCAAAGAGGCTGAAAAGTTCCAAGAGCCAGATGAAGCTGCCTTCCACAGCTCATACAGGAAGCTATGAATCTCTCAGCACTATACAAGGGAAAGCTTAAAGAAGAGGTTGGACTGGAGGGGAGAGGAATAAATCTTTGGAAAGATGAACTTCTTGTTGCTGATGAAAATGAGAAGGTATGATCTTGTTACTTCAAATCAAATACTTTGTCTTGTGTTTAAATGTTTTGTAGTTGTGTATTATTGTCTCACTCAGCAACAAATTGAGGATGACACATTCCTCCAGAGAACAAGTGGAAGCAGGCCGGCTGGGTTTGGCAAAATGTCAAGCCTAGCTCATTATATTCATGATCTAGGCAGTGCTAAGATCTTGATTTACCATAGGCAGTTGAGCAACAATGGAGAAGCCATTGTTTACTTCTTTAAATGTTTGTCTAGGGTTTTAGGTGGACATGATCTTTCATGGCAAAAGGAAAAGATCATTTTAATAGAGAGGTTGTCTGCCATAGATATATTTGGGGATTATGTGAATAAGCAGGCCTCTAGGGCCTCTTACTTTTTGTCTTACACTTCTTATGCATTGGCATGTGGTGTTAAGGAGCCCAAATGCCTGGAGGGCTATGGAAAACACAAGCTCATAAGGTTTCGAGAGCCACCCATGATTGCATCAGGAGACACAATCCAAGAAGAAGAACACGTAGAGATAGCTGAAGACAAGGATACCCCTCCCAGACAAGCAACAGAGGCAAGCATTGATAAACAGACAGTCGACATCAAGCCAACAACGAAGAAAAGAGTCCAATCAAGTTCAAAAAGAGAGTTCCAATTGGCAGGCCCTGGGAGTAATAGGATTTAGTCATCAAATATAGCACAAACATTATGTTGAAGTTGAACTGATTTGTACAAAGTCTTTGATCCTCATCAGTTCCTTGTCCGTATGGACGATCAGTACCCTTTTGCATTTGTCCCATCACCATACGACACTTCAGTACTCTTCCCACACTCAGTAGCTTCTAAAAGCGTTTGACACTCAGTACCTTATTGGTAAGGATCAATAGTGTGTCTAGCATAATTAAGTAGTATTGATTGAATTTTTTGTGTGTAGCTCATGGATGTATTGATGCTTGTTAATATAGATCACATGTTTCACAAAAGAAATACTTTTGATGGAGTCTCAAAACATATAGGCATAACACCAAGAGTCACTTGTTCCACAAAATAAAAATCTATTGATTGAGTTTGAAAACATGTGGACATAACACCAATAAGTTACAAACTGCTATTCATGTTTACTTGTCCATTTATGGTTTCTAAATATCTTCAAATCCCTCCATTGTCTATGTCTCTCTGCTGCCATTGAATTGTCCAAAGTTTGTCTTCGTCTTTGCTTTTGGGCTAGAATAAAAGCAAGCTTGACTTTGGAACTAGCAACTTTTCTTTTAGCATGCAGCCTCTGTAGAATGCCTCGGTAAAATCATTGGAAGACTTCCTTCAGACTATTTGCCTTTTGACTCCCTCCGTAGTGTTGTGTGTGTCTGAAAAATGCTTTACGTGCCATGTAGTGAGAGTTCTCCATCCTTGGGTAGACCGAATTGCTGGGCATCCATACTTTTTGACAAAATAGGGAAGGTGGTTGTAGATGATATGCTGTTTTCACAGAGACATAAGAATGTATAGTAAGTTATAAAAAAAAAGAGGATCACACTTAAGTAAAAGAAGAAGACAGAACTTTACCATGTAGTGAGTTATATTGCAGGCTGTCCACACGTCTTTCATTGACTTCCCAAAATGTTTAATTGCCTCTTCAAAGTTCTTGTAATCCCTCTTTGTCCATGTTACATTGTCACAGAACATGAAGAGTTGATCAAGAGACCTTCACACCTCTGCCTTCACATTTCGTGCTTCCCCATCTGCCTTATGATCTTTCACGGCATTATGGACTTGCTTCCACAATCCATAATTAATCCTTGAAACTGTTCTACCTTGCCTTACTTGCTTACTACTGTGTTTGGGTCGAGACAAGAATCTTCTTGCCTTAACACCACCAATAGAGGACTTGATTGGTACCTTCTTGCCATTGGTAGACTTTTTAAAATCCTTTGTGAACATCACCTCCATGCAGACCTATATCGGATAACACTTTTTCTAATGCTTGAAGAGCATCCTTTCTATTTTTTTCAGGACGGAGTTTCCAAGCAAATCCAATATACAAAAATACCAATTTCTCAATAATTCGACATAGAGCATGCAATGTGCATATGTGAACATTACATAGTGGAATGTCAAGAATGGCCTTGAAGTCAGGGTCAACTTTATCTCTATTAGGTGCTCTCTATTAGGTGCTCTTTTCCACCACCATTAGGTGCTCTCTTCCACCATTTGGCCTTGAAGTCAGGGTCAACTTTATCTCTATTAGGTGCTCTCTTCCACCATTTGGAATCCATTACTTGAGCTGATTCTTTGCAGTAAAGACAAGGAAACTTTGAGTTGCCTCCTTTACTAATGTTATACATGCACTTAAGTGTTTTAAGATCCCCCGCCATGTGCCACTCTACTTGAAAATCACCTTTTCCTGCAACATGGAGATTCTCTCCTTGCACTTGTCTTTTAATTATTCTTGGTATTTCTGTGGTGAAACACCCAATCTAGTGTTTCATGGTCTTCTGTCTTCACCTATGATTATAGAAAACAAAAGTCTTACTACAAAAGATTTGAAAACAATGACTAAAATCAAGTACGAAACAAAAAATGATCATACCTGGAACGAGCCTAACCACCATATGTGTTTCTCCGACTGCACACTAAAATACTTTGAACTCGCTTCAGTCAATGATGTATCAAGTGCTCCATTCATCAATGTAATAGTAATCCTTTCCATTTTATTTTCCTTTACAACCTTACACTCATCTAGTTTGATAACAAATTTCAAAATGCCTTAGCATTCCTCAAATGTTATTCCATAAAACTCGACCATTCTTCTTTGAAGTTGTTGTAGATCTACAAATATATTGTTCCAAGGGTCATACACAGTGGTTCCTTTACCACCATGAAATATTTCTTCAATATGGATATATTGCCCAATAAACTCATCTATACTTTCATTCAAATGACCTCTTATCCTCCACACGGTTGCTGGATTTGGCAGTAAAACTCGTTTAATCCTTTGATCTCTCAAAGTTGAGGATATCGCATGGAAAATCAAACTATATCCCTTCCTGCTAACTCCATTAACATCAAGAGCCTCTTGGATTGTAGTGCCATCAACTTGATTATTGGATATAAAGTCCTCTACAACATTGCGTTTGATTGTTTTGTATTTTTTTTCTTCAATCAAACCTTTTGCTACACCACAAGAAAGCAATCCTTTCATTTGTTTAACAGGAAGAAGGTTGGGATCCATATTTTCTTTTGCAGGCTCCAATAGTTTCCTATAGTAACAACACAATATGCCTATATTATTCAACACCTCCATTCTTGTTTTGCGTTAATGGACAAAATAGATATAGTCATTTGAGAGCCTTTTTGAGTATAAAAAATAAAAAATTTCAAACTAGCCTTGCTTCCTGAATTCTTCGCTTGCATCCACTCCCAGCCTTCAAATTTACAATGTTTTTAATCTTATTGCTTCGTTATCTGTCTCTCCAAGCACGATTCTCTTCCTTCTTGCTCTTGTCAACTCTTTTTTACTCTTTGAATGCTCCTCAATTTCATTCTATAAACTGCTGCTCCAATTTTGTAAGAATGGCTATCTCTTGCATCTTGGTCCCCTTTTCTTGTAGGTACATTGTTTTATATATTTTTGTAAATGCAGACTGCGCTGAAATATAACCAAGAAGTCCATTTTGTCCATCGCCCGCAAACCTCAGTAGTGTGGTTGGATTGACAAATGGAGGTGTAGAGTTTTTTACTAGACATTTTGGATATATGCTTCCATCGCACTATAAGTCAATATGTTGAAGCCCTTCTCTTCTCATATTTTCCCATTGTTGAGCATTCAGCACCGTATCCTTTCGTCTTTTTTGTGCTGGAGCATATTGTTCTTCTAAGTCGATGTGAAGATGGTGTAATCGCTTCTTCTGAGATTGTGACTCACTAGTATCGGCCATTTTTTGTGCTTCTGAGGTTGCAAAGTTTGCTTGTCAATCTCATAGTCTTTTTGTAACATGAATCGTGGAAGTGTGGCGGTATCCATGCAATCATTAAGTTCAGTGATGGATTCTTTATGAGAGGCCTGCACACGTCGTCAAAAGAGATGTGGAATCTTCGAGAAACAAAAAAAAACTAAGGATATATTTAATGCAAAATCGTGTTAGTTAGACAAAAGATTATCTTATTCCTTTTTGAATTGATAGCTCGGTAGTCCTTACTGACAGTTCTGAGCCATGTTTCCATATTTTACTATTTTTGAGGTCTTTTAGGAGAGAAATAAACCAAAAAATAGTGAATTTCTTACAGGGCCCCAAAATGAGCTCCCTTTTTCCCTAATGCTCTTGGTAGCTCAACAAAGGCAGTGCATAAATGTACACACTTGGGTGCAAATGCAATTGCTAAGCGGATAGAAGAATAATATCAAAAGAAAGATGCAAAAAAAATATGTGCGATGAGATCAGAGATTGGCAATGGAGAGGTGCATAATAATTCAAATACCCATACACCTGATGACACACCAGTCAACACTCCAAACCCTAGTATGGTTAAGGAAGGACGCTTTTAGACTTAGAAAGTGCTTCATCAAAGCATTATAATAGCTAGAGAGATGTCAATATGCATCAAACATCCTTGTAAGAGAGCTTTTGAGGTACCATATAAGAAGATGCACAATCAGCCTTGGCACAAGCTATATTTTTCACCGAAAATGCTATGCTTATGGTCTCAACAGCAAACATTGGAAAAGGCTTTGGATAAAAAAAGGTGAATTTGGTCTTGGTTTCTTGCCACCTTTGTATCACTCTATGCAAAATGATTTATTGGACAAATTCCATATGGATGTAAAAGAGAGCATCTAAAGAATCACATTGGGCAATTTGTCTCTATCTGACTACACTAGAGTGAGTGATGGGTGGTCTAACATCCACGTCATCCTTTAATCAATGTCATGGTTGTGTCTCCAAGAGGAGAAACATTTATGACAGCAGAGTTAATAGCTTAGGAATGATTAAGAGAGGAGCTTACATTGCTAATGTAATTTGTTCTATCATTGAAGATATAGGTGCAAACAATGTGGTTTAGATAGTCATGGATAATGCAAAGAATTATAGAGTAACATGTAGAATTATAAATGGGTGTAACACACATAGCCTTAGGCTTGTGTCAAAGGATTGGTATAAAAGTGACAACACAACTTCGTTTGCAAGTATCATTGATACTTGTTGCAAAGTTGTAAAATTTATCCTTAACCGGCAAAGAATACTAGACATATATCGCTCTTATATGTCAGTTGTTTAAAAATTTCCTGCAGAGACATGATTTTGTACTCACTTTTATACTTTGGAATCCCTCCTTCGTAAACAAAGATGTGGTTGAAACATTTTCATGTATGACATTAAGTGGGAGGCTATAGAAAGTGATCTGATCAAGGAGAAGGTTAAAATCTTTAGAACAACACTGAACAAGGTTGCATGGTGGAAGAGTGTAGTAGATGCCTATCATGCTATTATGCCTGTTATGTATGCCATTCGCAATCTTGATCAAAAAATAGCAAATGTGGAATGTCCAGAGAAGCTTGAAGTCTCAAAACGAGCTCAAGGATTATGTGGTGAAGCCATGGCACATACCTTTCTCAGGTTGACAATGAAAGGTTCTTTTGAAGTACTTCCATGCTCAATGGGTTAGTGCTGCTAACGGTCCTTTACAAAGTGCTTCTTATATGTTAGATCAAGAGTACTGGGATATGAACTTAATGACCAACGAGGAAGAAGTCTAAGACTTCTTCCTAGCGTCAATTTTTCTATCCTGATATAATCAAGTTCCTGAAATGTATCAAAGAGCTTTTAGCATTTAGACTAAGAGAGGGTATGTTCACAAATCCATTTGTCCAACAAATGGCTGAGGAACAACCTGCTTAGAAGTGGTGGATGATGAATGGTGGTGAACATTGTGCTCTTCTATGACCCCTTGCAATGAGGATCGTGGTGCAATGTGGTGCTAATTCAAGTGCTGAGAGAAATTGGAGTATGTATAAATATGTTCATCGCACCATTCGCAACCGTATTAGCGGATACAACAGACAAACTTGTTTTCATGTGTTGCAATAAGAAAATTTTACAACACCTTGAAAGTCGGGATTATGAAGAGGATATGCCAAGATGGATGTATGATTATAGTGGCCAAGAGGATGGAGCATTGATGGAAGACACTAATGTATATATCTTAACATTAAAAGAAGAAGTAGAAAGCAATCTTCAAGTGGAGAGGAAAGAAATTCAAGTAGATCTTGAGCACATGGTTGGAAATATTGAACTATTATGTGACAGTGACAAATAATTCGAGACATTACTTGAAACACAAAACAATTAATTCAACTTCTTGAAGATGTTAACTTTATATGAAATTGGCTTTTGTATTACAAAAAATATCTTTTGAGTTTTATTAAAAAGCTTCTGGTTTAATATTACAATCTATACAAGATTAACGACAATCCCACCTCCCTCCACGTGGGCAAAGGAGGTGGGGCTATTTCAAAATACCCACTCCTCCAGCAAGCGTGAAGTTCCTGCTTGCATTTGAAAATACCCACTCCTCCCGCGACGTGATGCTCTTCCCGGGTCCAATCAGTTGCTTGCTGTTCCAGTCATCATGCTGCTGTTCCCGTCATTTCATCACCTCTAGGTTGCCTGCTGTTCCAATCATCTCATCACATCAGCGTCGCCTCGAGCTCTACCTCCATAGGTATCAACTTATCACGTTCGTGCTGC
This sequence comes from Cibotium barometz, assembly GCF_041138505.1. Taxonomy (NCBI): domain Eukaryota; kingdom Viridiplantae; phylum Streptophyta; class Polypodiopsida; order Cyatheales; family Cibotiaceae; genus Cibotium; species Cibotium barometz. The sequence goes on along the minus strand of NC_141065.1, from coordinate 10,395,067 downwards.
CGGTTTCACCTCCACAGGTATCAAGAGGTTTCGGCTGTGAAGCCATGTTGGCAAGGACCCTGTTGATCATGAGGCCAGCCCCTTCGATATGGGCAAGCAGGACACCGCCCCCAATTGACAAGGACCATGTTCTCAGCTTTTTGCTCACCTTGACTGTGCAACCTCTAAAACCATGTTGATAAGGATCCCCAGTTGTCAGCTTTTTGCTCACCCTGACTGTGCAAGGACCCTGTTGATCATGAGTCTACTAGCCCCTTCGATAAGGGCAAGTAGGACACCGCCCCATGGCGCATCTGTAGAAAGCTGCCCGTGGAACAATCGAACACAGAGAAGAGTCCCCCCCACACGGCGAAGCTGCCACCAACACGTGGCGCATCCATCTCCCATCTCTCGCGCAGACCCAGGAAGTGGAGCCATCTCTCGCACAGACCCACGAGCGCTCCGTCTGTTGATCATGAGGCCAGCCCCCATGCGTGGTGCATTCATACATCACAGCCCCCATGCAGACCCACGCGTGGGGCATTCATACATCATAGCCCCCATGCAAACCCACGCGTGGGGCATTCATACATCACAGCCCCCATGCAGACCCAGAAGGCGCAACCATCTCTCGCCCAGACCCAGGAGAGGCGCAACCATCTCTCGCCCACACCCAGGAGAGGCGCTCCCCCTGTTGATCATGAGGCTAGCCCACACGTGGCGCATTCATACGCCACAACCCCCATGCAGAAGGCACCCTCGACATCGTCCAAAATCCTGTCCGGTGTAGCCATCTCTCGCGCAGACCCAAGAGGCGCTCCCCCTTGGGCGAGTTCATGCCCTTGATGAGATGGAAGATGAGCCGCCCCATAGCCCCCATGCGCAAAGGCGCCCCCAAATCTGTTCGGGCACATCTGTCCGGGCAGGGCTCCCGCGCAACTATGGTTGAGAAAGTGGAGCTTTGCGGCCTTGCTGGGAGAAATTTAGGGCAGAAACCGCCCTTCTCTATAATAAAATAATAAATAAATATACTAAATGAAAGCGTATTTTCCACGTTTCAAAATAAATCATTTTTTATTTTAAAAATCCAAAATCATATACATATATGTGTGTGTGTGTGTGTGTGTGTGTGTGTGTGTATAAGATCTAAATAAAAAAGATTTGGATTGTTCGGAGAGCCCCCCGCGATGGATACCACACGAATAGGACTATAGCCGTGCAGCTCCAGGTGAGAGCCCCCCCGCGATGGATACCCACCACACCCACAAGCTCTGGGCACGAGCTGAGGGCACGAGCTGATTGCAAAGCTGGAGCGGC
>NC_141065.1:10313771-10388771 GCF_041138505.1 Cibotium barometz | reverse complement strand
GAAGCCATCGTGCAGAGTATCCAAGACCTCAACAATCTGAGGTAAGAGAAGATAATGAGAAGACTCAACGAATAATGTATGCTTTTAAGCAATGCCAAAGGAAACTAAAAACTCTACTAAGTGGGTGCGACGTAACCATGGTAAGAAGACTCGAAATGGAAAGAAGACAATAAATGTAACATTAGAGAATATACTCCATTTGGTCAACGACACAAACTCCCATGTGTTAAATGTGGAGAGCTTGATTGCTGGTCTTGGTAAGTGCATAAGAAATCATGGAAGTGGGGAGAGCAGTTCAACTCGAATCAGTTTCTGCCATTATAAGTGGCAATTACGAGATCAAGGATATTGTCAAAGCTACCTACCTCCGCATAATGGATACATGTGGTGCTTTCGGAGAAGCACACCTTTGTGATATTGGTTGTCGAAAGACAATTGATGCTATAAAAGAGCAACAAGACAAGTTAAGTGCCCATGTTGATAGGCTTGGAATGGAAGTATCAAGCCTTAAAGTAACATTGAATAGCTTTGGGGCTTTACTTACCAAAATGAGTCGTAGATTGCAAACACGTAGAATGTAATTACTCATTTGGTTCACCAATTAGGAGTTGATCTTATGATCATTTTGTAATGCTTATTATCTTTTTGTAACTTTAGGCTCTAAGTACTCGAATGATAATGATGGTCCTTTACTTACCAAAATGAGTTATAGATTGCAAACATGTGGAATGTAATTATTCATTTGGTTCACTAATTAGGAGTTGATGTTATGATCCTTTTTTGTAATGCTTATGACAGTATTAACTTTTTGTAACTTTGGGCTCTAAGTACTCGAATGATAATGATGGTCCTTTTTGTCTCTCAAATATCATTGCGAGAGAGAGAGAGAGAGAGAGAGAGAGAGAGAGAGAGAGAGAGATTTATTTATATATGTGGATATAATCTCTTAGTATTTATATGGAGATTATAGAGAATGTCTCTATATGGAGATTATAGAGAATGTCTCTTTTAATGGTTTTTTATAGAAAATTCTCTTTTTATGGCTTTTTGTCTCTTATATATACATGGGGGGAAGAGAGAGAGAGAGAGAGAGAGAGAGAGAGAGAGAGAGAGAGAGAGAGAGAGAGAGATTTCTAAGCTTGGTTTGGTCATTGGAAGACATTGGATTGCTGATTTTATAATGTTTTTGTAATATTTGTGACATTGTTATTATATATAATGTTTTAGGATTATATATATTTGTGACATTGTTATTATCTTTTTATAAGTATATATAATGTTTTCGGATTATAGATTTTGTCTGTTATTTTTATATATGTAAGTTTTAAGGAAAAATGTGAAATGAAGTTAAGGGGATGGAAAGAGCTCTCATCTATTCTACTTTGTGAATCAATGTAGGTACATTAGCTTTCCATAGGGCTGCCATATTGTTTATTTGTCATATAGTTTGGGTCTTCCTTAGTCTTTTGAGGTAAGCTACCAAAACTTTGCTTTATTTTTATTTTTCTTCTTAATTGTATGTTTAATTTTAGAATTTATGATTTTTAAATACGAATAGTTCGGTATAGTTTGATAAGAGCATAAGGATTTTAATGCTCATGAGAAAAGATGAAACTTGGCAAAGATCAAATAAGTTTATGACATGTATGTATATATATGTATATGTATATGCATATGTATATATATATACATACATACATACATACATACATACATATATATATATATATGTATGTATGTATATATATATATGATATATATATATGTATGTATGTATGTATGTATATTATGTATGTATATATATATATATATATATATATATATATATATATATATATATACATACATACATACATACATACATACATATATATATATATATATATATATATATATATATATATATATATATATATAGAGAGAGAGAGAGAGAGAGAGAGAGAGAGAGAGAGAGAGAGACGATGAGACCGCTTAATGTCAAATTAGAGGGTTATTTCTACCCAATCGACGGGGAGACTTGAACCCAGGTGGGTAAATGTCATCCCAAGGGCAATTCCACTAGCCATTTCTACCACGCTTGGGTGATAGAAAGGTAGTGAGAATTGTCCTCTTTACACACACACCACTTGACAGGAGGCTGCTTAACGTCGACTTAGAGTGTTATTTCTACCCAATCGATGGGGAGACTTGAAGCAAGGTGGGTAAATGTCATCCTAAGGGCAATTCCACTAGCCATTTCTACCACGCTTGGGTGATAAAAAGATAATGAGAATGTCCTCTTTACACACACACCCACTTGAGACAAGACCGCTTAACGTTGACTTAGAGGGTTATTTCTACCCAATCGATGGGGACACTTGAACCCAGGTGGGTAAATGTCATCCCAAGGGAAGTTCCACTAGCAATTTCTACCACACTTGGGTGATAGAAAGGTAGTGAGAATTGTCCTCTTTACACACACACCACCACTTGAGACGAGACCACTTAACATTGACTTAGAGGGTTATTTCTACCCAATCGATGAGGAGCGTTGAACCCAGGTGGGTAAATGTCATCCCAAGGGCAATTCCACTAGCCATTTCTACCACGCTTAGGTGATAGAAAGGTAGTGAGAATTGTCCTCTTTACACACACACCCACTTGAGACTAGACCGCTTAACATCGACTTAGAGGGTTATTTCTACCTAATCGACGGGGAGACTTGAACCCAGGTGGGTAAATGTCCTCCCGAGAGAGAGAGAGAGAGAGAGAGAGAGAGAGAGAGAGAGAGAGAGAGAGAGAGAGAGAGAGAGAGAAGGAGGTTGAGCTTTATAATCTTTTAGTATGTATGTGAAGATTAGAGAAAATCTCATGAGGGATTGTATATTATATGTATACACAAATATTATAGAAAAAAATATTGTTATTTTTATTCAATGTTTACTATTTTATAATGAAGAAAATGACTTTATACTCAATGTGCCACTCCTAATTGAATACTTGATGGAATTAGGTTTATAGCAAGAATGGTAGAGACAGGTAGTTTGAGGTGTCCTCTTCAGACCATTGCCTTGAATGCTCCAAGGAAAAGAAGAAGAAATGAAAAAATAAAATGTGCACAGGAGTCAAGGGATAGTGAAACTCATTGTTGTGATGCAAGGGTGCATAATGTTACTTGTAATACCGGTGATGTATTGATGCAAGAGACTCATAGGATTCTTACAAATAACGATACCTTTTGTGCACAAAAACAAGTAGCAAAAGAAACTTTGATGTATTTACCTCAATCTAGCACTAAGAGGTCTCAAATTGCCCTAGGTAGAGATAAAAGGATATCTAACAAACAAGAGTGCTAGAAGTGTTCGCCGGCCATGAAATTGCTAGGAATAGGACTCTTTTGAAAGAAATAACAAGGGAAATGGCAAGTGGAGTTTATTCGGGGATATCACTGGTTGAAAGTTTGAGACTTACAAGAAGGTACCGTCGCTTCATCACTAGAAATAGGACCTCTTATAATGCAGCTAGAAGAGTAAATGAGGGTAATGCAATTACAATGTCTTCCTTTTTTGCCCATGAAGAGAGAGAAGTTCCATTTGATAATACAATAAGAAGGGAGAGTATTGGAGAAATTCCCTCTTATGTATTTGAAAAAAGAAAGGGAGGGATTTTGTCTATCCTCCATGAACTCCCGCCCGTACAAAGTACACATGCAACTACTTGGCCTTTGGTATATTCGTGCACTTCAAGTCACTCATTAGGAGGGATGACACATGAGTGTGGGTTTTGTGGAGCATAGTTATGGGCAAGTGAAAAGAAGATGAGTTGTGGACAGGTTCTTGGCAAATATTGTTGTAAACATGGGTGTGTCTCTGTTCCTTCACTTGCTGAACCACCTAAGCCATTAAGGTCTCTTTTGATTGGAAGTGACACTACAAGTAAAAAATTTCAAGAAAACATCAGGGCTTATAATATTGTGTTGGCTTTTTCATCATTGGGTGCACAAATAGATTACTCTCTCTTTCACAATAGTAGTGTCTATACTTTCAAGGTGCATGGGACTGTTTATCATCGGATTGGGTCCTTGGTCCCCAATAATATGTATAATCCTAAGCCACAGTTTGCACAGTTGTATGTTTGATACTGAGCACAAATTACAAAATCGACTAGGTGTCATGAATGGATTGGAATCCACAACCCTAGAAGCACTTCAATCCATGATGCACACTTCTTATCCATTTGCACAAGCTTTTAAGTATGTGGGAAGAATGTTGAGTGACAATCCGAGTTTGGATTTGAAAATAACTATATGTGAGACGAAATCCACATCTAGGCAGTACTCAATGCCAACAGCTTCCGAGATTGCTGGTATCATGATTGGTCAAGGTGATGATCATAATGTTGGTCGTCGTGATATTTTATTGCATACTCGAGAAGGCACATGCAAACACATCTCTAATTTGCATAGGTGCTATATGCCTCTTTTGTATGTCGTTATTTCCAAGAGGGGAGGACGGATGGCACTTGAGAATCCCTTATGCTGATGCACAAGTGAGTGCATTGAGAAATGGTCATTGTGTGACTCAACGACAATACTATGCTTATCGATTGCAAATTCGCCTAGATAAAAATGCATGCTTGCTACGTGGTGGAAGGTTGTTGCAACAGTTTATGGTTGATGCCTATTGCAGTGTTGAGTCACGGCGATTACCTTAGCTACGCCATAATCAAGAAAGTTTGCGTTCAAAGGTTTATAGTGGTTTAGCAGACATGCGTCATGTAGAAGGAAGTGGAAGTGGTATTGTAGGAAGGACAGTGGGAAGCAGAATAGTGTTACCTTCCAGTTTTACTGGTGGGCCATGACAAATGTATCAACTTTATCAGGATGCCATGGCAATTGTTCGTTCAAAGGGCAAGCCCGATTTATTCATTACTTTCACCTGTAACCCAAAGTGGCCAGAGGTATTAGATGCTTTACTCTCGGGGCGGCAAAGTGCATGTGACTGGCATGATTTCACTACTAGAGTATTTCACCAAAAACATTCAGATATGATGAAAAATATCATGAAGAAGGAGCTCTTTGGTAAGGTGATTGGATATGTGAGTGTCATTGAGTTCCAAAAAAAAAGGATTGCCTCATTCACACACGTTATTGATCTTGGATAGTGCCCATAAACCTAAGACTGTCCAAGACTATGATAGATTAGTATGTGCCGAATTGCCTGACAAGCAAATGTTTCCTACTCTGCATGATGTGTTGCATTGCAATATCCATGGGCCCTGTGGGCCATTCAATCCAAGTGCAATTTGTATGGATAAAGGGAAATGCACAAGGAAATATCCACCACGAGCTTTTGCACAAGAGACTGCTGTGGATGAGAGTAGTCACCTCGTGTATATGCGTCGAAATGATGGGAGAACTGTGGCATTGAAAAAGTGTAATGTTGATAATAGATGGGTTGTGCCATATAACCCTTATCTTTCGGTCACATATAATGCTCATGTAAATGTGGAAATATGCTCAACAATAGTAGCGATGAAATATCTTTACAAGTACATATACAAGGGGCATGACAGAGCAACAATAAGATTTAGCACTGTACAAGGTGGGGATGTTAATGCTGCTTGCGTAGTCAATGAGATTCAGAGGTATTTGGATGCACGTTACATCTCTGCATCAGAGGCATGTTGGAGACTCTTTGAGTATGATTTACACAATGAGAAGCCTGATGTGCAACGGTTGCAAGTACACTTAGATGGGGGTCATAATGTTATCTTCAGAGATGATGATAATATTGTAGATGTGTTTCAGAGGGAAAATGTAGGCAAGACTACTATGACTGTGAATGCTTTACGTGTAATCAACAACATCCTAAAGCAAACAATACATTGTATAGTGATTTCCCTCAACAATGGGTTTGGAACTCCAGGTTGAAGAAATGGACCAAAAGAAAGATTGGAAACACTACAGGGCGCATGTACTTTGTAGCTCCTTTGGCAGGTGAGGCATACTATGTTCGCCTACTTCTTACAATATGTAAAGGATCTAAGTCATTTGAAGATTTGCGTTCGCTCAATGGTCACATCTATCCTTCTTTCAAGGTAGCTTGCATTGCCAGAGGGATACTGGAAGATGATTCTGAATGGGTTGCATGTATGGAGGAAGCATCATCCATGCAAAATGCCTTGCAGTTGAGATGTCTTTTTGGTACTATATTGCTATTTTGTGAACCTTCTTGACCAGGAATATTGTGGAAGAGATTTCGAGAAGAAATGATAGAAGATTTTCTATACCAATTATCGAGAAGTAGGGGTCAATTCATTGGTATTGAACAATTAGAGCTGAAACTCATGCACTACTGCATTTAGAAGAAATTCTTTGTGCTCAGAGATGGACATTGGCAGATTTTGAAGGAATGCCTGAACTAAACAGAACTGGTTTGCAAGTCGGGTGAAAATAGATTGCCTTTGGAAGAGAGGTCTATTAATACTGTCGAACAATCTAACCTGTTAAGTGCTATGGAGTCAACATTAACAGATAGCCAGCGTGTTGCTTTCGATGCTGTAATGCATGCAACAATTGCGACAGATGCAGGTGACATTTTTTTCCTAGATGGTCCGGGGGGATCGGGCAAGACCTATTTGTATAATTGCTTGCTTGCGCAAGTACGTGGACAAGGTCATGTTACTTTGGCCACTGCATCGTCAGGTATTGCTTCTCTACTCTTGGGGAATGGACGTACTGCACATTCTAGATTCAAGATACCTCTGGAGCTAAACAAGTCTTCAACTTGCAAAATCCCTGTACATGGACAACTTGCTGAGGTTTTGAGAGTTTGAAAGCTCATTATTTGGGATGAGGCTCCAATGATTCATCGTTATGCTTCGGATAATAGGAGCTTACAAGATGTATTATTCTCAGATAAGTCATTTGGTGGAAAGGTTGTATTAATGGGGGGAGATTTTAGACAAATCTTGCCTGTTATTATGAAGGGAAGACGTGAGGATATTGTTAATGCAGCATTGTGTCGTTCCTTTCTATGGAACTCTATCAAAGTTCTAAAGTTAACTGGACATATGCGTATTCAATCAAGCAATACTAATGGATGCAATGAGTTTAAATAGTGGGTCATGAATATTGGGAATGGAGTGGATTGTAGCGATGATAATACGATGGTGACACTTCCAAGTTGTGAGATCCCTCTACCCCCTCCGTGCACCGGACTCCTGGAAGCCCCCTTAGCTGACAGCGGAGCAGTCCCCTCATGCGTGGGGCAGGGTTTCTCACTCAGGGCCTCGCCCATGAATGTCAGGGCACGAGACTAGACTAGTGGTCACTCCGAAAATCGAAACCGAGAAAATTTCCCATGCCCAGAAAGCAAGGACGATTCCACCTTTTTTGAATTTTCTTAACGAATTTTTTTTTCTAATGAGATCAATTCTAAACTATCCTTCACCTGAATAAACTAGATAGAAGGAAACTATCACTGATATAATTTGATCATTTGAATAATTTCAACGCTTTTTTTCTAATCAAGATCAGGCGCACAGCCCGTTGATCCACTCCATTGAGAAATTTATCAGGGAATTAACTAGCTACTCGAATCCTAGTGTAATCCTAAGATTTTTCAGTTTGATTATTACAACTCCACTGATTCCAGCCTAACCCCATCCGGTCCATGGGTTAGCCACCACCCTACCACTGGAATCGGTAGATCCAAACAAGTACTCACCCACCCATGATTGAATTGCCTTTCTTAACTTTAGCTTTAGAAAACAGATACGCACACACTCCTCTTTAAAACTTTAATATAAAAATAATCCATTGACAAAACAGATATGATCACAGATTTCATAATTCAAAATTTTCATTCAATCCCTTGTTTCACAAACACAGTACCAATCTAGACTCTCCGTTGTTGGGACCACCTAGTCAGCAAACCAACGAGATCAAGTAACAGATTACAATAATCATTTCGTCAACATACATATATATATCTTCCTTGACATACGTATGGGTGTCCTAAGCACCGCGAGCCCGTGCATCGCCTGGTCAGAACCCTCCAGGATCCTCCTTAGGTGTCCTGGCACTTCACTCAGGGACCGCTTCGTCGGCCCTTGCCCATCGTACCGAAAGCACACCATTTTTCACCATACCTAGGCTGGTCAAGACCTGGGCAGGTTTTTGCCGCGTGAGCTATCCCTTGAACACTCCCCCGCCAGCAGCTGTTGCAACCGAACTTCCCTTAGTTAAACACATATGCCAAATGCTCCCTCCAGCATTCTGGCGTAAGACAGTCCTTTAAGAAAACAGGGTTTCTATGCAAGTTTTCAGTTTTGATTTTGTTTGAATACCATGAATAAATCTTAAATCCGTATCCCAATACTTCTAGATCCAGGTCTGAATTTCAGATAGAATTCCTCAAATTCTGTTAACTTGATCCTCAGATAAAAATCAAAAGTCTTAACTTAGTTTCGGATTCGGTGGGTGTTTTGAGTGCATTTTTCCTAAACTGGGCACATCGTCATTGATTGAAAGTGATGAAGGAATTAGGTCTTGATCAATAGTCTGAAATCAGAGTTTTGGGTCTGGAAAGGTTCTTCCTAAACTATCTTTCTTGAAAGGTAATATTTTAATTTTGCTTTTTAAAAATTTTCGTTCATTGAATATTTGCTTACAGATTTCTAAACTAATCATGAACTCCTAGGAGGAATAAAATAATCATTTATCTCGATCTCCGACTTCGATAGTTTATTTGAATTTTCTCATTCCCATCTTAGTGAATATGAAACGGTAGAATTTCCTCACATATTTTTTACTTATTCATTTTTCTAATTTTTACGAAAATTAACAGAGGACTAAAGAGAACCCTTATTTAATTATAAAGATTCTATATGCATCTAATTATGCATAAAATCCAATTCTGATGAAAGTCACACTTTTATCATCATAAAAATCATTTATGATGAAAATCACTCTTTTAACATGAAAGAATTTCTTTTATGCATATGTTTATGCATACAAATCATTTATGATGAAAATCACTCTTTTAATATAAAAGAATTTCTTTTATGCATATGTTTATGCATACAAATTATTTATGATAAAAATCACACTTTTAATATTAAAAAATATTTTTTATGCACCCATTTATGCATAAAAATCATTTATGATGAAAATCACACTTTTAATATTAAAAAAATATCTTTTATGCATATGATGAAAATCACACTTTTAATATTAAAAAAATATCTTTTATGCATATGTTTATGCATAAAAATCATTTACGATGAAAATCACACTTTTAATATAAAAAAATCTTTTATGCATATGTTTATGCATAAAAATCATTTATGATGAAAATCACACTTTTAATAAAAAAAAATCTTTTATGCATATGTTTATGCATAAAAATCATTTATGATGAAAATCACACCTTTAATATTAAAAAAATCTTTTATGCATATGTTTATGCATAAAAATCATTTATGATGAAAATCACACTTTTAATATTAAAAAATATCTTTTATGCATAAAAATCATTTATGATGAAAATCACACTTTTAATATAAAAAAATATCTTTTATGCACCTATTTATGCATAAAAATTATTTATGATAAAAATCACACTTTTAATATAAAAAAATATCTTTTATGCATATGTTTATGCATAAAAATCATTTATGATAAAAATCATTCTTTTATGATCAAAATAAAATTTCAATAGGCTTCCTTCTATACATAGAATTTAATTCTAAAGAAAGTAACACTTTCTTTTTATAAAATATTTTTAGTAAGCATTTTTCTATACCTAGGATGAAAAATAACACTTTAAGAATACATATACGATGGGAATTATTCTTTTTGAATTAAAAAATAAAACTTATTTTTTATAATTTTAAAAAAAATCACCATAACCTCCTTTGTATGGCTGACCATTTTTCAATTTTCAACCCTTTACAATTAATTAGGTCACCAAGAGTATTTAAATCATTCTAATGTAAACATTTTCTACTTTATCAAAGAGAAACATTATGAAAAACTTAATTTTATCCATTAATCATTCATCTAGGATAAGAATGGTTGGATTTACTAAAGAAGAGAGGGGAATGCCTTTTTTCAATGAGGCATAACATCACATTCAATTTAGAGAAGACAAAAATCATAAAAAACCATAAAATGAATAGAAAAGAGAAGAATCTCCAACTTACGAAGGAATTTGAGAGCTTTCCTTTGGCTTGATGGTTTGAGGGTTCTACTCTTGTTGAAACAAGAGTGGCCACCAATCTTTAGAAGAGGGAAGGTCAAAAAACTAATGAATTATGAGTAAATTCAAGTTTTCTGGCTCTTGGGAGAAAGGGTAACAGTGCAAAAACACTATTAAGCTTCAACAAAGGGAAAGGCTTCTATTTATAGGAAAAAGTGAGCTTCTAACCGAGCCAATTGATTCTAGAATTTTCCAGATCAGTTTGGTCAATTTTTGACCATTTTTGAGTCAGTTTAGTCCACTTTTTGGATCTAGTTGAAATAGGAGAGAGGAGAGATAAAAATATCTCATTATTTGGGAGTTTAAAACTCTCCCACACATGTGAATTAGGTTCCTCCTTCATGAGGGGAATTCCCCCATACTGAGGTGTCAAAAATGCATCATTTCATCTAAATATCTCTCTTTTTTAACTATTAACCTTGTCCTTAGTCAACTCTTCATCTTATGTGAGTATTTACTCATTTTTTGTAATTTTTCTTTTATTCTTCTCTTTATCTCGTTCCTACATTTGGATGAATCTTATTGGTCCAAAGGAACCTTAATTTAAAAAATTTTAAAATTTGGACCCCTAGGATAATGCCTCTTGAACAGATTATACTTAATTTCTAATGCACCTTCTGAAAATCTTTTTGAACTTCTGTTTTAGGGGAACTTCTTTTAATAAGATGAGATATTTTTCTATCCAAAAATATTTAAAAACTGAATTACCACTCTCTAGAAGATTTTCTCTCTCTAGGCCAAAACTGGTAGAAACAAGATCTTTTATATTTCTGAAGAGGGATTTGATTACAGGGAAAGATGCTGGATATCTTGAGAGGCTGGGGAGGAATCTTACACAAGTAATATGGTCTTGCAAAGATCGACTCTTAAATACTTGGTACATTGGGTATACTCTGAATTGGCTATCACTACGACATATGCTTCATACTTTAGTGAGTGAACTATGGGGGTAATCCCGCAACAGATCGGCTTCATTCTCCTAGGTGGCATCCTCAAAAGAATAGAACTTCCATTTTACCAATAATTCTCTGAGAATTCTGTTCCTGAGAATATTTTCTTGAACATCAAGAATTTCTTCAGGTTGGAGTTCCATCTGCCCTTGGGTTGAAGAGGTTAGGATTACAAAGAGATAACTTCTTGTACTTCCCAAGAGATAGAGAACTTCTTTTGGGCCGTACTCTAATGAAGACCATATCGGCTTCTTCAAACTTTCTATCTATCCTCTTCTTATTTGCATACTGCTTCTATCGATCCTGGGCAGCTTTAATATCTTTACGAATTAACTGCATCTGCTGCTCCATGTCGTCAAGCATCTATTTAGACATCTCGACCCTAATCAATTTGGACCAAGTTAATGGAGTTAAGAAATCTTGTCCATACAGAGCTTTAAAAGGGCTCATCCCAATACTTCTGTGAGATAAGAAGCATTATAGGCGAACTCGACTAGGTGCAGATAGCTTAGCCACTTCTTAGGTTCCCTGCACCACAGCATGACCGAAGTATATCTTTGTAATCTTTGTAATCTGGGGAATAACTTCTTGTACTTCCCAAGAGATAGAGAACTTCTTTTGGGCCGTACTCTAATAAAGACCATATCCGCTTCTTCAAACTTTCTATCTATCCTCTTCTTATTTGCATACTGCTTCTGTCGATCTTGGGCAGCTTTAATATCTTTACGAATTAACTGCATCTGCTGCTCCATGCCGTCAAGCATCTATTTGGACATCTCGACCCTAATCAATTTGGACCAAGTTAATGGAGTTAAGCAATCTTGTCCATACAGAGCTTTAAAAGGGCTCATCCCAATACTTCTGTGATAAGAAGCATTATAGGCGAACTCGACTAGGTGCAGATAGCTTAGCCACTTCTTAGGCTCCCTACACCACAGCATGACCGAAGTATATCTTTGATTACTTGGTTTACCCTTTCAGTTTGACCATCGGTCTCAGGGTGATAAGCTGTGCTGAGATCCAAGAAAGTTCCCACTGCTTTGAAAAATGCAATCCAGAACCTTGAAGTAAACTTAGGATCTCGTTCACTTATTATTCTCCTGGGTAGACCATGCAATCTGAAGATTTCTTTGAGGAACACTCTAGCCACATCCATTACAGTGTAGGTTTCTTTTACTGGGATCAGATGGGCAACTTTGGTTAGTCTGTCAACTACCACGAAAATGGAGTTATAACCTGATTGCACTGAAGGTAATCCAGTAATAAAGTCCATACTGATACATTCCCACTTCATCTAAAGATGTCCAATGGATGTAACTTCCCAGGCATTTTTACTCTTTCAACTTTGACTTTCTGGCATGTTAGACATTGACGTACATGACTCAGTATATCCTTTTTCAGACCAGGCCAAAAGAAGCTTTTCTTTACAGACATGTAGGTTTTGATGAAACCTGGATGTCCTGCTATAAGGCTGTCATGGGCTTCATTCAGAATTTGATCCTTGGTTCCCTTATCATTGGGAATGCATAGCCTACGATTATAATACATAATGCCATCATCCAAGCTGTACCCTTGAACTTTATTCAACTCCTGTGGAGTTTTGCTTTCCTGCATAAGTAGGGTAGAAATAGGGCCAAAGAATCTATCCTGCATAAGTAGGGTAAGTAGGGTAAGTAGGGTAGAAATAGGGCCAAAGAATCTATCCTGCATAAGTAGGGTAAGTAGGGTAGAAATAGGGCCAAAGAATCTATCCTGCATGACCTTCTCTCTTGCTTCAATAATCAAAGGATTTGATACTATAGTAATTGCAAGCAAGGAGGCTTTTCTGCTGAGGGCATCTGCTACCACATTTTCTTTGCCTGGGCGGTACTTGATTTCAAAATCAAATTCGTGCAGGGTCTGCATCCACCTTCTTTGGCGCATGTTGAGGTCCTTCTGAGTAAAGATCCACTTTAAGCTCTGATGATCTATCTCATCAAAGTGAATCTGTCCAGTAGGTAATATCTCATCAAAGTGAATCTGTCCAGTAGGTAATGTCTCCACCCCAAGGTGAAACACTAGGTCTTACAAACCCAGTTCTAAAACAGCTGTCTAAGCTGTTCTTTGAGTTTGATGGCTTTAGGAACTGGAATTTTGCACGTGTACAGGGCTACTGGCTGAGCTCTGGGGGTCAATTCAATCACATGATCTACTTCCCGGATTGGAGGCATTTCAGTTAGCTCTGCTGGGAATAGATCATCAAATTCATTTAACCATTCTGGTTCTTTAGCCTTAAGCTTTGATCAAGTCTACTGGGTTCATTTTGACAACATAAATTTGTTGCTTTCTTCTAAGTCCTTTCAGCAACCAAGAAGCTTTTACTAACTGAAGGTCTGGGGATCCGGAAACTCCAGTTCCTTGAACTTTGTTCCCGTGATGAAGGTCATGGAAGGAAATGGTTCCATTGTGACAGTGTATGTCAGCTTGATTTTTGTGGAGCCAATCCATTCCAAGGATCCCGTCAAAAACTCCCAGAGGTAAGACTTTGAACTGACAGTCGGTTACATTAC
Source organism: Cibotium barometz (assembly GCF_041138505.1). Taxonomy (NCBI): domain Eukaryota; kingdom Viridiplantae; phylum Streptophyta; class Polypodiopsida; order Cyatheales; family Cibotiaceae; genus Cibotium; species Cibotium barometz. The sequence continues at coordinate 10,375,028 of NC_141065.1, read as the reverse complement.
CATCTAGATTGAACTGGATAAGATCTGTCTCATGGTGAGTGAAAAGAGTCTTCCCACTGGCCAATTCAACTTGCATAGGTTTCCCTAATTTCTGTTCTAAGACTAGCTTACGCAACCATCCAGGGGAAATGAATGAATGAGAACTGCCTGAATCAATCAAAAGCTTAAAAGGCTTACCCTGATATTCTGCTGGAGTATGGATGACTGAGAACTGACGGTTAAGTCCTTGGTTTTCAATTGCAGCAAAGATCTGCCCTCTTTCCTCTTCTACTACATCTGAAATTGTGACTGCTCTGGCTGCTGCAGTCTGACCTGGAACTCTTTCTCTTGGTTGCCCCAGTTCTGGGAGGGAGTTCTGAGGTTACTCTGGACAGAGGCAAATGGCTGAGTTGGAGTTCTTTTGGGGTTTCCCCCCTGGCTTGGGCGAGACAAAGGACTGATTAGACTGGTATGAAGGGGTTGGTCTCTGAACTCGGGGTCCTTGACTTCCCTGTCCCCTTGACATGGCAGGAGTCGGGCAATCTTTCAGTTGGTGACCGAAACCTTGGAATCCAAAACATCCGTTTTCACTTTTGAGCTCATCCCTTTGATTTCTTGAAAGAGGTGGGTCTCCTGAGAAAGTATTCTAGGGAAAGGGTCTTCCTTCACTTCGGAGTCTTCCTGCATCCTAATTCTGATTCGGTCCTTGCTGCCTCTTCGGGGGTGGAAAGTTTGAAGTACTTCCCTGGGCTTGGAATCTTTTAAAGTTAGAGGGTGCAAGCTTTCGCGGGACCTTTACTATAAAGGCTTTGGTAAAATCTTTTGCTATTCTTACTGCTTCAGCCATGAACATTGGCTTGGCATTTTTGACCAGTGTGTCCAAGGGTTCGTTCATTCCTCGAATGAACTTGGCCCCCATGAGTTGCTCTTCATCTAAAGGTGTTGAATATTTAAGTAGAGCAAAGGCCTGGTGATATTCCTCGATGGTTTTGCTCTCTTGCTTTAGGTCTAAGAATTTGTTCATTTTGATTTCCAAAAATCCAGGGAGACAAAATCTCTTTCTTAGATAGGTTTTTAGGTCGTTCTAGGACTAAGTATTTCTGTCCAGACAGTTGGTGTCACAGTGGTTCCTCCATGCTACCCTAGCTATTTTCACTATTTTCAGCCGGGCAAGGGCAAGAGCCATTTTGCTCCGCTCATTGTAGCTTGTGACATCAAAATATTCTTCCATGGCTTCCACCCATTTCTCCACAGCCTCGCCCAAGTTCTCCCCTTCTCCTTTGAAGGGTCCTGGCTGAGTCCTATGAAGAGCCTTGCGAACATCACGGTCAAGCTCATCTTCAGAGAGAGGGTCTGGCTGACGGCCATGGTTTCCTCGTCTCATGATTCTACCAAAAATTTATATATTATTAAATTTTTATTTTGATATCATCCATGAGATCCTAAGACTTAAGAGGTTCGGAAAACAATTTCTTAAACAAGACAATGATCTTATTGGAGATCTATGACATATGTCCAATAACAGATTTTTCTTTATCAAATCGTCCGTAAACAATCACTTATACAACAGGGAATTTTTCTTTAGAAAACATTTTTATATTTATATAAAAGTTGCAATATGTACATAGAACAGCTCGGCTCCAGAATCACTGCCTCTCACCGTCGTAATCATATAAAGAAGTGAAACTGTGAAGAAGACATACCATGGTACACACGATTCATTACACAAAGAGGTGCTCTAATTCTATTTCTCGGGATAAAGCAGCTAAGAAGTCTAAAAAATCGACATGAAGTTCTGAAGTTCCTGGGTGAATGATCACAGAGTAGAACATGCTGAACAAGCCCTAGTTTTATCAGAATCATGGCCAAGGAAATATTTTGCCTGAGCCTCTGACACTGACTGGTACTGATATTAATACACCGTCCTCCCCACAGAACCACATATACCGACGTCACTCAAGAGGATCAAGAAGTAAAGACTCTCAAAATGGCGAGCGAGTCTCACTCTGCTCATTCGGGTCGTCGCTCATCGCAGAGTTGATGAGGTGATCAAATGCAAAAGCTATCATATCCTGACTCTGAGAGAGTCTAGGAATTCCACATAGGTTCGGGGTGTCCATCTATAAATTTCCAATTCAATTTATAAGTTTTCAATTTTTGAAGTTCAATCTCATAGTATTAACAAGTGAAAAACATTTCTTTCCCCAAGATTTCTATTAAAAATTTAGGCAATTTCTGCTCTGATACCAATTGTGAGATCCCTCTGCCCCCTCCGTGCACCGGACTCCTGGTAGCTGATAGCGGAAGTAGCCCCCTCATGCGCGGGGCAGGGTTTCTCACTCGGGGCCTCGTCCACAAATGTCCGGGCATGAGACTAGGTTGGTGATCACTCCGAAAACCGAAATCGGGAAAATTTTCCATGCTCGGAAAGCGAGGACGATTCCACCTTTTTTGAATTTTCTTAACAAATTTTTTTTTCTAACGAGATCAATTTTAAACTATCCTTCACTTGAATAAACTAGATAGAAGGAAACTATCGCTGATATAATTTGATCATTTGAGTAATTTCAACGCTTTTTTCCTAATCAAGATCAGGCACAGCCGTTGATCCACTCCATTGAGAAATTTATCAGGGAATTAACTAGCTACTCGAATCCTAGCGTAATCCTAAGATTTTTCAATTTGATTATTAAAACTCCACTGATTCCAGCCTTAACCCCATCCGGCCCATGGGTTAGCCACCACCACCACCCTACCACTAGAATCGGTAGATCCAAACAAGTACTCACCCACCCATAATTGAATTGCCTTTCTTAACTTTAGCTTTAGAAAACAGATGCACACACACTCCTCTTTAAAACTTTAATATAAAAATAATCCATTGACAAAATAGATATAATCATAGATTTCATAATTAAAAATTTCCATTCAATCCCTTGTTTCACAAAAACAGTACCAATCTGAACTCTCCATTGGGACCAGCTACGAGATTCAGTAACGGATTCCAATAATCATTTCGTCAACATACATATATATATCTTCCTCGACATACGTATGGGTGTCCTATAAGCACTGTGAGCCCGTACATCACCTGGTCAGAACCCTCCAGGATCCTCCTTAGGTGTCTTGGCACTTCACTTAGGGACAGCTTCTTCGTCGGCCCTCACCCATCGTACCGGAAGCACACCATTTTTCACCATACCTAGGCTGGTCAAGACCTGGGCAGGTTTTTGCCGCGTGAGCTGTCCCTCGAACACTCCCCGCCAGCTGTTGCAACCGAACTTCCCTTGTAAAACACATATGCCAAATGCTCCCTCCAGTATTCTGGCGTAAGACAGTCCTTTAAGAAAACAAGGTTTCTATGCAAGTTTTCACTTTTGATTTTGTTTGAATACCATAAATAAATCTTAAATCCGTATCCCAATACTTCTAGATCCAGGTTTGAATTCCAGACGAAATTCCTCAAATTCTGTTAACTTGATACTCAGATCAAAATCAAAAGTCTTAACTTAGTTTCGGATTCGGTGGGTGTTTTGAGTGCATTTTTCCTGAACTGGGTACATCGTCATTGATTGAAAGTGACAAAGGAATTAGATCTTGGTCTCACTAGTCTGAATCAGAGTTTTGGGTCTAGAAAGGTTCTTCCTAAACTATCTTTCTTGAAAGGTAATATTTCAATTTCTCTTTTTCTAGATTTCGTTCATTGAATATTTGCTTACATATTTATTAAATTATCATGAATTCCTAGGAGGAATAAAATATTCATTTATCTCGATCTCCGACTTCGATAGTTTATTTGAATTTTCTCATTCCCATCTTAGTGAATATGAAATGGTAGAATTTCCTCTCACATATTATCTACTTATTCATTTTTTTAATTTTTACAAAAATTAACAGAGAATTAAAGAGAACCCTTATTTAATTATAAAGATTCTATATGCATCTAATTATGCATAAAATCCAATTCTAATGAAAGTCACACTTTTATCATCATAAAAATCATTTATGATGAAAATCACTCTTTTAACATGAAAGAATCTCTTTTATGCATATGTTTATGCATACAAATCATTTATGATAAAAATCACTCTTTTAATATAAAAGAATTTCTTTTATGCATATGTTTATGCAAACAAATCATTTATGATGAAAATCACACTTTTAATATAAAAGATTATCTTTTATGCATAAAAATTATTTATGATTAAAATCACACTTTTAATATATAAAAAATATCTTTTATGCATAAAAAAAATTTATGATAAAAATCACACTTTTAATATAAAAAAATCTCTTTTATGCATATGTTTATGCATAAAAATCATTTATGATGAAAATCACACTTTTAATATTAAAAAATATCTTTTATGCATATGTTTATGCATAAAAATCATTTATGATGAAAATCACACTTTTAATATAAAAAATATCTTTTATGCATAAAAATCATTTATGATGAAAATCACACTTTTAATATAAAAAATATATCTTTTATGCATATGTTTATGCACAAAAATCATTTATGATGAAAATCACACTTTTAATATAAAAAATATATCTTTTATGCATAAAAATTATTTAGGATGAAAATCACACTTTTAGTATTAAAAAAAATAACTTTTATGCATATGTTTATGCATAAAAATCATTTATGATGAAAATCATTCTTTTATGATTAAAATAAAATTTCAATAGGCTTCCTTCTATACATAGAATTTAATTCTAAAGAAAGTAACACTTTCTTTTTATAAAATATTTTTAGTAAATATTTTTCTATATCTAGGATGAAAAATAACACTTTAAGAATACATATACGATGGGAATTACTCTTTTTGAATAAAAAAAGTAAAACTTATTTTTCACAATTTTAAAAAAATTTCGCCATAACCTCCTTTGTATGGCTGACCATTTTTCAATTTTTAACTCTTTATAATTAATTAGAAGCTCATCAAGAGTATTTAAATCATTATGAATGTAAACATTTTCTACTTTATCAAAGAGAAACATTATGAAAAACTTAATTTTATCCATTAATCATTCATCTAGGATAAGAATGGTTGGATTTACTAAAGAAGAGAGGGGAATGCCTTTTTTCAATGAGGCATAACATCACATTCAATTTAGAGAAGACAAAAATCATAAAAAACCATAAAATGAATAGAAAAGAGAAGAATCTCTAACTTACGAAGGAATTTGAGAAGACAAAAATCATAAAAAATCATAAAATGAATAGAAAAGAGAAGAATCTCCAACTTACGAAGGAATTTGAGAGCTTTCCTTTGGCTTGATGGTTTGAGGGTTCTACTCTTGTTGAAACAAGAGTGGCCACCAATCTTTAGAAGAGGGAAGGTCAAAAAACTAATGAATTATGAGTAAATTCACAGTTTTCTGGCTCTTGGGGGAAGTAGGATAACAGTGCAAAAACACTATTAAGCTTCAACAAAGGGGAAGGCTTCTATTTATAGGAAAAAGTGAGCTTCTAACCGAGCCAATTGATTCTAGAATTTTCCAGATCAGTTTGGTCAATTTTTTACCATTTTTGGGTCAGTTTAGTCCACTTTTTGGATCTAGTTGAAACAAGAGAGAGGAGAGATAAAAATATCTCATTATTTAGGAGTTTAAAACTCTCCCACACATGTGAATTAGGCACCTCCTTCATGAGGAGAATTCTCCCATACTGAGGTGTCAAAAATGCATCATTTCATCTAAATATCTCTCTTTTTTAACTATTAACCAACTCTTTATCTTATGTGAGTATTTACTCATTTTTGAAAAAAAAAATTTATTCTTCTATTTATCTCCTTCCTACATTTGGATGAATCTTATTAGTCCATAGGAACCTTAATTTAAATTTTTTTGAAAATCGAGACCCCTAGGATAATGCCTCTTGAAAAGATTATACTTAATTTCTAATGCACCTTCTGAAAATCTTTTTGAACTTCTGTTTCAGGGGAACTTATTTTAATAAGATAAGATATTTTTCTATCCAAAAATATTTAAAAACTGAATTACCACTCTGTAGAAGATTTTCTCTCTCTAGGCCAAAACTGGTAGAAACAAGATCTTTTATATTTCTGAAGAGGGATTTGATTACAGGGGAAGATGCTGGACATCTTGAGAGGCTGGGGAGGAATCTTACTTGGGGTCTGCCAGCTCTTAACTGCTGCTCTAGAGGCCTCCCTTCCTCTCATCACTACAGCTAAGGGCTTCATCCTTTTGAAAGCGCACTTGTTGTATGCTTGTCTCTCCACTTCATCTTCGTTAGGTCTCTCTTGATGTCTTTCTTGTTCGGACGTAGCTACAAAGTGCACTGCAAAATATAGTAGAAGACTTGGACATAAGCTCAACATTATCAGCACAGTAATATCCAATTGTATATGATGAGACTTATGTATAGATTTTGCCTCTCTTTTTTTTTGGGGTAGATTTTGCTCACTTATGAATCATGATTCACGAAATAAAAGTGAATTACAAAAATGTGCCTCGCATAAATTCGTTAATCTCTGGAAATGATTTTCTCTCGGACTTTTCTAAGGGTAGCATGCCGTGTGTGATCTTATATCCAAGTTGCATCTTCTCAAGATCTGGGGGAGAGGCGATAGTGCCTTGCAGGGATGCTTTGGTTATACCCCTCTAGAAATCGATCATCTGCTTCAGAAGCCAGCCTAGAGCGTAGACGTTTCTTTCTTTGCCATAGGCATTGCTATATATATAGAGGGGATCACAGACCTCTAGAGCCAGCCTCGAGTACCAAATTGAAGGCGTGGAAATCCGTGTGGATGACGCCAGCACTATGTGCGGTACCGCCATAGCCTCAATAATTATTCGCATGCATGATGCTAGGCATGTTGCGAATCACAGAATACAGACAAGTAAGCTGCAATGGAGAGGGTATCGGATCTGGAGGGGGCATGTTGATGTTCCAACCATGCTCCAAGGGATTGTGTGACATTTGTCCACATACCCAGCATCATCATCTCTCCTAATGTTCCTCCATTGAAGTATTGGAAGACTATGATCCATGGGCTCTCTGTGGTGAAGCCAATAATGCATCTTCTCACAATTGACGAATGTAGCTTTTGCATCCCTTGCTCTGTCTAGAAAGAGTCAAACTTGGCGTAACTCGATCCCTTGGCGCAATATGTAATGTGTGAGGGAAAGAAGGAAACGCCAGTAAAGTTGACCTTTTTCGTAGCTATTTCCTCGCCATAAATAAAAGTAGTGAGCATTCCTTATTTTTTGATTGTGCGGTTGATGGCCACTTGAGGCTGCATATGTCCCTCCTGCGAGTCTTGAGAGACTCGCGGAATCTATATTCTTCATTCTTTTGCATAGCTCCTCCCTCCACTGAGCATTCCAGAACTCTAGCTTTGCCCTTGGTGCCTCTCATCTTTCAACCTACAGCATATTCCCTAATATGATATTGCATCGAAGCCTTGCCATTTCCCCTCTTCTACTAGAAGCTCTCTTTGGCCCTCACGCTCTAAACTATTTTGTGCACACGTAAGGATTTCTTGTTGGAACTCCATCACGTGCACTTCTAATTGATTGATGGTGGTGACTTGTTGGTCGCTACATGCTGTCACTATTAGCACCATGTAGCCTTCATAATAGTCTTTATCTCATGGAGAGTCATCTCTCAAACATCTACAAATAACAAAGAAGACAATCAATGGGATGGAGAACATAAAAGTACTTAGAAGGGTGCAAAATCACAATCAGTAAAAATCCCCACTCTTTTTTAAAAAAAAATCACGCTCTGCATGCATAGAAAAAATCACACTTAGGCAGACAATGCTAGTTCTTTGTCCCCACTAGACGCAAAATGATAATCAAACACTCTCTCGCTCTTCATCTCTTTCTATCTAGATTTCCTTTTACAATTTTTACATAGAAAAAAATCTATACAAGATAAAGCAAGAATGCCTATCCCTTTATGTGGAGAAAGGAGAGGGAGAATTTTTGAAAAGGAGAGAGGAGAAGAGAAGAGGGTTTCTTTCCCACACACCTAGATGCATTGGGGCTCACAATTAATTATTGTCACCATCAAGTCATTTGCTTATATATATATCTATGTATACAAGATAAAGCAACTATGCCTACCCTATAAACCTAGCCTTTATGTGGAGAAAGGAGAGGAAAAACTTTTGAAAATAAAAAAGGAGAATAATCCTAGCCTTTACGTGGAGAAAGGAGAGGGAGAACTTTTGAAAAGGAGAAAGAAGAAGAGAAGACGGTTTTTGAGTGCTTATTTCCCACACGCCTAGATGCATTAGGGCTCACAATTAATTGTCACCATCAAGTCATTTGCTCATTGAATGAGTTTCTTTTATATATATATATATATATATATATATATATATATAATACATTAAAAAGTAAATTGCCCACCCCTCCTCCCCCCCACACACATATATATCTTCTAATATTGTATTATGTGCATGTGTAAGAGAGAGAATATGCATACATAGATAAATAAATACACACACACACACACACACACACATTATGTATGTATATATGTATGTATCTATAGGTATGTAAGTACATATATATAAATAGATCTATATGTATGTCGATGCACACACATGTATGTGCATGCATACACACACACAACACACAAACACACACACATGATACACACACATGCACACAAACACACATGTAGACACACTCACGCGCATGGACACATACACACACATAGAGATATGCACTCTTACACGCACACACACACTCAAGTTTGCAGACACGTACATGCATATATATTCACACATCACATACATAAGTACATGTGCACACACATGCATGCACACATGTATGCATAGACGTAAATGCATACACATTTATACATGATGGTACATGCACGCACTCACACGCATATGCAGTGCATGCGCACACACATAGACAAAAAAGGATGTACACATGGATATATTCACATCCTCAGACACACGTATATGCGTACTTTCACAAATGGATACACAAAAACACAAACATACACACCACGTATACAGACTCACACCATACACACACTAGCACATACACATAATCAAGACACTTGCATGACACATGCACGCATGAAGACAACATTACACAATCACACATACGTGTGTATGTGTACACACATATGCATGCAAAAGAAAAGACAAAAGACATTGTATGTAAGATACACTTATTTAAGAGTGAGCACACCTCACCATGCATCCCCACGTATGAAAATTTAATATTAATTAAAAATATATATGTATGTGTGTTTATTTATTTTATAAATGCACATGTATACATAGGTATATGTCTCTAAATATAATAAAGCATAATATTATAGATAATATATATTTACATGTGTGTGTGTGTGTGTGTGTGTGTGTGTGTGAGAGAGAGAGAGAGAGAGAGAGAGTGAGTGAGAGAAAAAGAGTGCGTGTTTGTGTGTATGTGTGTGTATGCATGCATGTATGTAAGAGAGAGAGAGAGAGAGTGAGAGAAAAAGAGTGCGTGTTTGTGTGTATGTGTGTGTATGCATGCATGTATGTAAGAGAGAGAGAGAGAGAGTGAGAGAAAAAGAGTGCGTGTTTGTGTGTATGTGTGTGTATGCATGCATGTATGTAAGAGAGAGAGAAAGCGAGTTTCTATACATGGGAGTGTGTGTGTGTGTGTGTGTGTGTGTGTGTGTGAGAGAGAGAGAGAGAGAGAGAGAGAGAGAGAGAGAGAGAGCAAGCGAGTTTCTATACATGGGAGTGTGTGTGTGTGTGTGTGTGTGTGTGTGTGAGAGAGAGAGAGAGAGAGAGAGAGAGAGAGAGAGAGAGTGGCAGATATTGGCAACTCACTATGAGAGCACTAATGCGACCAAGGGGGAAAACATGCACAAAGAGAGAGAGAGAGAGAGAGAGAGAGAGGGACATGAAAATTTATGTATGAGAGTGTGTGTGGGGGAAAAAGAGTGTGTTTGCATTAGTGCATGTGTAGGTGTGTACATGTGTGTGTGTGAGAGAGAGAGTTTCAACATTTAAGAGTGTGCGTGTGTATGTGAGAGAGAGAAGGTGTGCATATGCATGTGTGTGTGTGTGTGTGTGAGAGAGAGAGAGAGAGAGAGAGAGAGAGATTACATGCAAGATGCACTTATTTAAGAGTGAGCACACCTCACCACGCATTCCCACGATTAATATTTAATCTAAATTTTAATTAATTAAAATTATATATATGTGTGTAAATCTATTTGTGTGTGTGTGTGTGTGTGTGTGTGAGAGAGAGAGAGAGAGAGAGAGAGAGAGAGTATGTGTGTGTGTGTGTGTATACATGTGTGTGCATGCATGTGTAAGAGAGAGAGAGAGAGAGACAGAGTTTCTATGTGAGAGACTATGTGTGTGTGAAGAGAGGGGGGTTGTGTTTGAGAGAGAGAGAGAGAGAGAGAGAGAGAGAGAGAGATAGAATTTCTATGTGTAAGATAGTTTATGTGAGAGGAGAGAGTGTGTGTTTGTTATGGAAATGAGAATTGTGGAATTATTTGATATTACATGGAGAAGTAGTCGCATCGTGTTGGACGGATACGTGAGATTTAATATGTCTTGAGTTTTTGGTGAGCAGATCACTGCACGGAGTAGCATGGGTGCAATGGATTTTGGCCAATGCGCGGCCATCATATTTTGATGTGCAACGATGGTCGCCTGCCCATAGTTTCATTTAATTAAATTGCTACAATTTTAATGTAAATAGACAAGCTTAGGGACCAAGTTACTTTTTGTTATTAATGGCCCAAAGTGGAATGTATCAAGCAAGCTATATTTGTGAGCACTTGCTTTTTGCTAATACATAAATACATACATGAGGAAGCGTGCTCACTCATGCATGGAGGGAGATTAAACCCACTCTTTTTGGTCGTGCATAATTGTTATATTTATCTCCTTCTTGTTTATTTGCAAAGCTTGAAGCTATGGTTATGGAGGTTTATTAATAGCATTGGTATCATATTGACTCATATCAGGGTTATTAATAGCATTGGTATCATATTGACTCATATCAGGTTTATTTAAGTGCAATATTTTGATGCCATGATTGATTCATATGTTGATGATCCAAAATTTTCACCTACATATGGAATGCCATGCATGCTAACAATCCTTTGCAACTAAATGATTATTCTTATGCAAATGGATTTTGTTCTTTCAAAAGAGACTTTGCATCACAGTATACTTTAGACAACTAGCCTCACACCTGGTTTACTTGCTCACCGTGCCTGCCGACCAATAGCACCCGTTGCTCCTTCTCCTTGCCATAAGCTGGGATGCTGTTGTGATGCATGATGTGGCTAAAGCAACAATTGTTTCTCTCACTTCTAACTACGACTAGGTGCAACAAGCCCTCCTCTAACTACGACTAGGTGCAACAACTGTTTCTCTAACTACGACTAGGTGCAACAAGCCCTCCTCTTCTCTAACTTGCTTTTTGTTGTGCGCCGCTCTTTGTGCTTGTTGCGCTCAATGTAGAGATGCCTAGCTTCTCTAGCCCTTCTTTGCCAAAAGTGGGATGCCAACCCTCGCATCTTCTTTGAGACTCAGCACCTCAGCCCTTGCCGGGCGCCGCTGGCCAGCTCTCTTGGCTACCCCTTGGAGCAACAAAAAAACTCCATCGTTTTCCCAATTGCTCAGCCTGAACCCTAATTAGCTAATTGAGTTCATCTTGATGGAAGCATTGTAAGAAAGCTCGACGGGAGAAGCATACCATCGGCCCACTGAGCCTCCATAGGCGGCTTCACCAGTTTTTCGTGTTTTGCCTTTTTCTAAGGCGTGTGTGGTTGTGGCAATAAAGATGGAGATGCCATGAGGAGCAATAGCTATTGTGAGATGTGAGCTAATCTGCCATCACTGATAGCATATAGTTGCTACTCTGACATCAACATGAACTGGAAAACCAGGGGACTCTCTTTTTCCTTATATCTCTATCATTTGTGCTATTTTGATCACAGTTCTCTCAAAGATAAGCATGATATTATTACCTCAAATTTTTAAAGATGCAAATTTGCTTCCTCTATTCGTATCTATACTCAAAGAGATAAGCAATATTTTCTTGAGAATTTGTAGCATACGTAGACCAGAGTTTTCTAGTTCAAGAATGGGCGTATTTCACTCCACTTAGAATTATGTTATGTTTTGGAGCTCGTGGATCACGAAGGAAAAGGGTCCTCCTTGTTATAAAGGCACTATTATAGTCCATGGACTTTGCTAATATAGTGAGCAACTACAGACATAGGTACCTATTTTGAAGATGTTGGTATTTTGTGCATCTACTTGTCTGCACACAAATTGAAGCCTAATGAAGTGTGCGCTGTTCTTGTTGGGAGCCAACATCCTCATGTAGTCCTCTCTACATCACTTTATGCATTGGGGCAATAAAGCCTTGTGGCGCTTCATCAACCATTCAAATTACAGTGATGCTTATATACACTCGTTCTAAGTTTCCATTTATTGCAATATTCTATTTGCATAGTAGTTGCATTATGATATACTTTGAGTTAACTATTGCATCAGATTGCTTTTCGTTTAATAACAAAGCAACCATAATATTTCTTTTGGCCAGACATGAAACATGACATTACAAAATTTGTGTCTGAATGTATTGTTTGTCAAAGAATTAAACACCATCATGGTAAATATTTTGGTCTTTTAATGCCCCTAACTATTCCCAAAGGTCCATGGGAAGAGATTTCAATGGATTATATTACTGCCTTGCCGACTACCTCCTCTCATAATGACATGATATGGACCATAGTTGATAGATTTCGTAAGCAATTATACTTTGTACCTGCTTTTAAGACCCTATCTTCCCCTCAAGCTGCTAAACTATTCATTAAGACTATCTTTCCTCACCATGGTTTTCCCAAAGTCATTCTTTCTGACTGAGATGGCTGCTTTAACAATAATTTTTAGGTTGCTTTATTCAAGAACTTAGGTTCTAAAATGGACTTTACATCCGCTTTCCATCCAGAAAGCAATGGCCAGACTGAAGCTACCAACAACACTGTTATGGATCTTCTTAGATCCTAAACTATTGACCGACCCTCTAATTGGTATCAATATTTGCCTTTACTTCAATTTGCTTATAACAATACCCCCCATTTGGCTACAAGCCGAGCTCCCTTTGAAATTGTCTATGGCAATAAACTTCCCATTCCTATCTTTACCATAATTAGTGATGTTCCTGCTGACACTTTATCTCATGACCATGCTACTATTTTAGGTGAAGTGAGCACAATTGAAATACACCACTCAAGCTAATAAGAAACGACAACCAATGAAATTCAAAGAAAATGATCTAGTTTGGCTTCGCATAGAGAAAAGACACTTAAAGAATATTAAAAAGCATCCTAAGATAAAGTTGGCTCCTAGATTTTATGGACCGTTCACAATTATCCAAAAAATCAATGAAAGTGCATTCCTCTTGGACATTCCCATACTGGAAGATACATAACTCATTCCACATTAGTTTATTGAGACCCTTTAAAGGCCCCACTCCTGTTAGCCCTGTTATTGATGATCCACCTCTCCTCGAGGATGACTTTGAAGTTCTAGTACCTGAAAGCATTATAAACCATGACCAAATAACCACCCATACACTGGCACTGTGTATCATTGTTACTTGGTGAAGCATAAGAATCATTCTATTAATGAATCACAGTGGACTCCTGCGACATCGCTTACCCCGCACTACCGACACTTGATTCTGCATACCACTCACATTCACATTGATTCTTTTATGGACATCAATTCTCTGATTGAGGTAGTTGCATAGTTCCTCCACATGTTTTGGTGCCGATTCGCCGGACTGAGGCAACACATTCATTTAGTGTGGAGTCGCTAACTAACACAACACATTGATTTAGTGCCGATTTGCCGACTGAGGCAGCATGTTAACATGAGGTTGGCCACCCTTGCTTTTGCTTTTATTTTACAGAACTGAAGATAATTACTTTTATTTTACAGAACTGAAAATGAAAATTGTGGAATTATTTGATATTTTATGTGATATTTATGGTATGCTCATTTGCCACATGGTCGTGACTAGCTATGCACGACATCGTGGAGCAGTGGTCGCATCGTGTTCAGCGGATAAGTGAGATTTAATGTGTCTTGTGTTTTTGGTGAACAGATCAGTGCATGGAGTAGTGTGGGTATGATGGATTTTGGCCAGTGCGCGGTCGTCATATTTTGATATACAACGATGGTCGCCCTCCTGTAGTTTCATTTAATTAAATTGCTATAATTTTAATGTAAATAGACCACCTTGGGGACCAAGTTACTTTTTGTTATTAATGGCCCAAAGTGGAATGTATCAAGCTATATTTGTGAGCACTTGCTTTTTTCTAATACATAAATACATGCATGAGGAAGTGTGCTCACTCATGCATGGGGGGAGATTGAACCCACTCTTTTTGGTCGTGCAGAGTTGTTATATTTATCTCCTTCTTGTTTATTTGCAAAGCTTGAAGCTATGGTTATGGAGGCTTATTAACAGTAGCGTTTGCATTAGTGCATGTGCAAGCGTATACATGTGTGTGTGTGTGTGTGTGTGTGTGTTTTTGAGAGAGAGTGAGATAGGGCATGCCGAGAGAGAGAGAGAGAGAGAGAGAGAGAGAGAGAGAGAGGATGAAAAGAGAGAGAAAGAGAGCGAGAGATAAAGAAGCTTTTAATATAAAATAAAATAAAATAAACATATATATGTATATGTGTTTATTTTTATTTACATACATATATACATACATACATACATATGTGTGTGTGTATATATATATATATATGTATGTATATGTAGTATGTATGTATATATATATATATATATATATATATATATGTAGTATGTGTGTGTGTGTGTGTGTATATACATACATGAGAAACATTTATGAAAAACTTGATTTTATCCAATAATCAATCATCTAGAATAAAGAATGGTTGGATTTACTAAAGAAGAGAGAGGAATGCATTTTTTTTAATGAGGCATAACATCCATTCAATTTAGAGGAGACAAAAATCATAAAAACCATAAAAAGAATGGAAAAGAGAAGAATCTCCAACTTACGAAGGAATTTTGAGAGCTTTCCTTTGGCTTGATGGTTTAAGGGTTCTACTCTTGTTTGGAAACAAGAGTGGCCACCAATCTTTTGGAAGAGGGAAGGTCAAAAACTAATGAATTATGAGTAAAATTCACTGTTTTTGGCACTTGGGAGAGGCAGGGTAATAGTGCAAATGTCAGGACTATGGTCCTACGGAAGTCGAACCCTAGCATAAGTTAATAGCTTTCGGAGTCTCGAGAGTATTATTAGTGCTAGCGGGGTTCAGGGGTTAATGGGCGTTAGGGTTTGGTCGATGTGTGTACATATCTAAGTTAGCACGGCTCTTAAGTAAGATGGGCGGCCGGGCTAGGAGGTGTGGACACAGGCCAAGGTTTTGGTATAAAACCCAACGAGAAACCCTAACTCGTCATTATATGGTTGGGAGGTGAACCGACTTCCACCCTCTCTTCTTCTCCACGCCTAGGCTATGGCGGCTTGAGGAAGACGCAGCCGTAGAGCGAAGGCGTTACACTGGTATCAGAGCCAGCGGGCGGCGGCAGACGTGACCTGCATGTGAAGGAGCTCGACGCTGCAGCAAAAGAAACGAGCGCAGCCGCCCGTACGGTGACCTGCACGAGTGCTCGCCCGTACGGTGACCTGAGCCCGCAACCGCCGCCTACGCGCGCCTGCGTGAACAGCCCACAGCGAGCGTCGCCGCCGCATACGGCCACCACAGCGGACGCCTAAGGCGGCGACCAAGGCAGTCCGGCAGTCCTAGAAGGCGATCGGTGAGCGGTCGTTGGCGCGCCGTTGGCGAGCGCGCGAGAATTCTCTCTTACTTGAGTGGCACAAGGGGGAGGCTTCACCATCCAAGGAGTGGGGTTTTGAACCCACCACCTCAAGCTCCAAGGCAAGTGTGCTAGCCACTTCACCTTTTCACGTGTTATTCTTCTCTTCAAAAGAACTCTACTTATTCTTTCAAGGGAGGACGCAAACTACAAGGAAAGTGACACAAACTACAAGGAAAGTGACCTTTTCACCTTCAACTTTCCTTCTTTCAATTTGTGAGAGGAGTTTTCTATGCTCCAAGTTTGGAAGTTTTTGGTGGACGGATCTTCAACGACATGCTACATGCAACACACTTTTTTGCATGCATGTGTTGATTGACGACTCGAGTGGTGATTTCTTCTCGATTTTCGTGCATGCAAGAGGAATTCTTCTACGACGCTTCAATTGGAGTTCGCTTTTGAAGGTAATCCGTACTCTATTTGTAAGCACGTGCATACCATGGCCTTAGCGGAACCGTCTCATGTTCACTTCGATTTTGAGAATGATATGCCTGATGTTAGTGAGGCACGCCCTTTGGGTGGTGGTGTGGGTGATTTGCGACAGGCCGTTGCGCCTGATCGGGATGCCAACATGACCGATGCCGAAGGGGGTGCGAGTCCACTAGACGATTATGGTTTGGTAGACACGGTAGAGTTTGGGCGTCTCACTTCAAGGGTAGTTGCACTTGAGCGCACTATAACAAATGTCAATACCAATCTCACAAACATGAGCACGCTTTTTACTGAATTTATGGCACGTTTTGCAAGTGGATCGGCGGCAAGTGGAGGGCCTATTCCGATAGTTATGCCTCCTCTTGTTCCAAATCCTACAGTAGAATCTATTGCACCCTCTGCAACACAGGAAGGGGCTATGTTGAAAAACGTGAAGCCGCCTGTGTTTAAGGGAGAGGAGCGCGATCGTAACAAGGATGCGGTCCATACATTTTTACACAAGTGGACGGACTTGCATCGCTTATGCCGCACTCCCGCTGCTGTTATGGTCACTGAGACAAGTCTCACACTTGAAGGTAAAGCCTACAAGTGGTGGATGAGTCTACCTATTGAAACTCGCCCTAAGACTTGGGAGGAGTTTGCGGCAGTTTTTAAAAAGGAGTTCTTACCGCAAAACGAGAAAGATCGGAGTTGGACAGCCTGGGACAAGTGCAAGATGGAAGGTCTTACACTTAATCAGTATGTGTCCAAATACTGTGAAGTCATTCTCAAGCTAGACGGTTTGGACGACTTTCAAAAGGTTCGTGGGTTTGTTAGAGGCCTTGATAAAGAATATCAGGCAAAGGTTAAAACCCAGTATCCTAAAACTTTGGAAGCGGCTATCCAAAGTGCCCTTATCTTTGATGACACCATGGATAAGAAGGGCATGGATAGACCGGCCAAATTCAATGGCTCGCAATTTAATGCTAATAAGCGTAAACTTGCCAGCAATTCTACTGAAAACACAAAGAAGTCTAAAGGGTCAAGTGGTCCGTTGTCTCCACAAGACTATGAACGGGCCAAAAAGGAGAAACTATATTATCATTGCTTAGGTAGTGATCATGAGAAGAAAAATTGTCCACAGTTGCCTCGCAAGAATAAGGATAAGGTCAAGGAGAAGGCTGTACACATGGTGCAAACGCTTCCCTTGGATGCTGATCCTAAGTATTCTGCAGTAGAGGTTTCGCACACTGCCGAGATGCATGAGTGTAATCTCACTGCATCTATGTGGCAAGAGACAGTTGGACCACATGATTTGGTCCGTATACATGGCTCCATTTATGGTCATCGAGTACATATTCTCATTGATGATGGTGCCACGCACAATTTCTTGAACTATGCATTAGTTAAGAAATTAAAGTTGCCGGAGACAAAGAGTTCTCATCGTTATGTGGTGTCCACCATTCAGGGGGATGATCACGATGTGTGGGATACTCTAGTACGGCAAGTGCCTGTGTTTGTGCAAGAACACACTATGGTTCTTGACTTCCAAGTGATGAATATGTCTCATGCGGATGTCATCTTAGGACGGGAGTGGTTGTATGGGTTAGGGTCATCACTCAAAAGGAGTTATGAACATAATACGTTTACGTTTGAGGCCAATGGTAAGCATGTTTTACTTATTGGGGAACGTGATGTACCCCCAACACCACTCATATGTAATGCCGAACTCTCTTTTTTGGAGCATAGTAATCAAATAGAAGAAGTCTATTTTTGTTATTGTGTGTCGCAAACTAGTGGGTTTGATGTGCATGATGTTTCTTCTTCAAAGGAATCTTCCTCAGCGATGCCTTCTTTCTCTTTACCTTCTTCTAAAATCTCTTTAAATAATCTTAAGCAACCAGTTAATGCTTTGTCTTTGCAAAACTGTTACAAGAATTTAAAGATATTTTTCCGAATGATTTGCCAGAGGGTTTGCCACCCGAACGAGCTTTGCCTCATCGCATTGATGTCGTTCCGGGCACCAAACCAATTAGTAAGCCGTCGTACAGGCTTAGTGCGACTGAAGCAGCTGAGGTGGAACGTCAGCTTGCTGACTACCTTAGTAAGGGCTTCATTCGCCATAGTGCTTCACCATGGGCATCACCCATTCTTTTGGTGAAGAAAAAGGATGGATCCATGCGCATGTGTGTGGATTATCGCTCCTTGAATGCGGTAACAATTAAGAACAAATACCCGCTACCTAAGATATATGAGTTGTTTGATCAACTCAAAGGTGCGAAGTATTTTTCTAAAATTGATTTACGTTCAGGATATCATCAAGTGCGTATTAACGCTGATGATATAACCAAGACTGCGTTCCGGACTCGCTTTGGACACTATGAGTTTTTGGTTATGCCGTTTGGGCTTACTAATGCCCCGGCAACGTTTATGACGCTTATGGATAGCGTACTAAGGCCGTACTTAGGCAAATTTGTCATTGTCTTTCTTGATGACATTTTGGTCTATAGTTCGACTTTAGAAGAGCATTTGGAACACTTACGAAAAGTTTTTCAGTTACTACGCGAGAATGCACTTTACGCGAAAGAAAGTAAGTCCGAATTTCTCAAGGATAGCATACAATACCTAGGTCATGTAATTTTTGCAGACGGAATTGCTATGGATGCTAGTAAGGTTGATGCTATTATGCGATGGCCAACACCTCGAAGTAAGGAAGAACTTCAAATCTTCTTGGGAATGGCAGGATTTTATCGCAAATATGTGAACAGTTATGCAAAGATTGCCGCTCCCATGACTGATTAATTGAAAGGTGCGGCAATTACCTTTCAATGGCATGAGGAGCAACAACGTAGCTTTGATAAGCTTAAAGTTGCTTTGGCTACAGCTCCCATCTTGGCAATTGTGGATCCTCAAAAACCATTTGTGATTGAAACGGATGCCAGTGCTAAGGCAGTGGGTGCGGTTCTCATTCAAGATGGTCATCATGTTGCCTATGAGAGCAAGAAGCTCAATCGTGCTCAACAAAACTTCTCAGCTTACGAGCGTGAGCTCTTTGCCATCATATATGCCTTACGAAAATGACGACATTACTTATATGGTGCGCAATTCGAGATTGTTTTTGATCATGAAAGCATAAAGTGGTTTATGAACCAAACAGATTTGCAGGGTCGAAAGGCCAGATGGGCTGAGATCCTTCAGGAGTATGATTGCAAGCTACGCTATCGCAAAGGACGTTACAATATTGTAGCTGATGCTTTGAGTCGTATGCCAGAGATTAATTCGCTGTTATTCACAGAGTTGAAAAGCGAATTGTTAGAATCTTTACGAGGCAAATGCAAGCAGGATTCAACATACTCAAAGGTGTGGAATCATGTTCAAATGAGGGGTCCCTCTCACTCACATGGTAGTGTTCCCAGTTCTTCCACACATGGTTCTTCTTTATCACAAGAACTACAGCGATGGAAAAACTTTTCCATCGATGATGGATACTTACTCCACAAGGGGAGAGTTTGTGTTCCATTGGACTTAGACACTAGGCGCCAAATTCTTTTTGAGTGTCATGATAGTCCAAGTGCAGGTCATGCGGGCATTCGCAAAACGTATGCTCTCGTAAGAAAGCATTTCTATTGGCCTGGACTTCACAAGGATGTTACTGACTATGTTCTGCAGTGTCAGAAGTGTCAAGTGAACAAAGCAGAACGTCTTAAAGCTGGCGGGTTACTGCATCCATTAGAGATTCCCGACGGAAAGTGGGAAAGTATCTCTATGGATTTTATAACGGGCTTGCCACAACGAATCGTGGACGTGATGCCATTTGGGTAATCGTGGATCGATTAACCAAGCTTTGTAGGTTTGTGCCTACTAAGAAAACAGTTACAACTCCAGAATTGGGACGCCTTTTCGTGGAGAATGTTTATCGACTTTATGGCTTACCGTCCAATATTGTCAGTGACGCGATCGCAAGTTTAACAGCCATTTTTGGCGAGCAGTATTCAGTAAGCTGGGTACTATGTTGAACCTTAGTACAGCTGATCATCCGCAGACAGATGGTCAGACTGAACGGGTTAATCAAGTGCTGGAAGATATGCTTAGGGCATATGTCAGCAAAAAACAATCTGATTGGGAGTCTTATTTGCCTATTCTTGAGTTTGCTTACAATAGTGCAAAGCATGTCTCGACAGGCTTTAGCCCTTTCATGTTGATGTATGGTTTTCAGCCACGTTCACCAGTGTCGGTGGGACTGGCGAATGAGAAAATCAGTCAGGTTAAGGATTTTATCCAAGACCATATGGATATGTTGCGCCTTGCACGATTAAATGTTCGTCAAGCGCAAGATCATTACAAGAAGTTTGCGGACCAGAAACGTAGGCCACTTCACTTTCAAGAAGGTGATTGGGTGTTTCTGAAGATACCAGAAAACTCCACCAGTTTAAAAACGGGTCCCGTACCAAAATTGTCGCCCCGATTTTGTGGACCGTTTAAGATACTCAAGAAGGTGGGCCCAGTAGCCTATAAACTTGAGTTACCAACACATTCCAAGGTTCATCCCATCTTTCACGTAAGCCGTTTGAGGAAACGCCTTATGGGTCATGAAAGGCCGGTGGATGATTCTTTCTTGGTAGAATATGTGGAACCCCCAATACTGCCTCATGAACCAGAAAGAGTATTGGATTACCACATGTTACGTACTCGCCACCAAGTTCGAAAACAAGCTCTTATCAAGTGGAAGGACCGTCCAGAGGAAGGCTCCACTTGGGAAAACATTAGTGTGATGAGGAAACGTTTCCCCACTTTTGTTTTCGAGGACAAAAACTCTTTTCGAAGGGGGGAGTAATGTCAGGACTATGGTCCTACGGAAGTCGAACCCTAGCATAAGTTAATAGCTTTCGAAGTCTCGAGAGTATTATTAGTGCTAGCGGGGTTCAGGGGTTAATGGGCGTTAGGGTTTGGTCGATGTGTGTACACATCTAAGTTAGCACGGCTCTTAAGTAAGATGGGCGGCCGGGCTAGGAGGTGTGGACACAGGCCAGGGTTTTGGTATAAAACCCAACGAGAAACCCTAACTCGTCATTATATGGTTGGGAGGTGAACCGACTTCCACCCTCTCTTCTTCTCCACGCCTAGGCTATGGCGGCTTGAGGAAGACGCAGCCGTAGCGGAGGCGTTACAACAAAACACTATTGAGTTTCAACAAAGAGGAAGGCTTCTATTTATAGGAAAAAGTGAGCTTCTAACCAAGCCAACTGATTCTAGAATTTTCCAGATCAATTTGGTCAATTTTTGACCATTTTTTGGTCAGTTTTGCTCACTTTTTGGATCTAGTTGAAACAGGAGAGAGGAGAGATAAAAATATCTCATTATTTGGGAGTTTAAAACTCATTCAAGCATGTGAAATAGGCGCCTCCTTCATGAGGGGAATTCCCCTATACTGAGGTGTCAAAAATGTACATTTCACCTAAATATCTCTCTTTTTTAACTATTAACCTTGTCCTTAGTCAACTCTTCATCTTATGTGAGTATTTACTCATTTTTGGGGGATTTTTCTTTTATTCTTCTATTTATCTCCTCCCTACATTTGGATGAATCTTATTGGTCCATAGGAACCTTAATTTAAAATTTCGAAAAAATCTTCACCCCTAGGATAATGCCTCTTTAACAGATTATACTTAATTTCTAATGCACCTTCTGAAAATATTTTTGAACTTCTATTTCAGGGGAACTTATTTTAATAAGATGAGGTATTTTTCTATCCAAAAATGATATATATGTATGTAAATACATACATACATACATATATATGTATGTATATATGTATATAAATACATACATACATACATACATACATACATACATATATATATATATATATATATATATATATATATATACATACATACATATATACATATACATACATGTACATATATATATACATGTATGTGTGTGTGTGTGTGTGTACATATATACATATATATGTGTGTATAATATATTTATCTATATATTTAAAAGTGAGCACACCTTACCACCCATCTTCGCATAGTAAAATTTAATCAATATTAATTAAAATTATGCCTATGTGTGTATTTATATTTTTAAATACATGTATATATATATATATAAGTATATGTGTCTATGTATAGGTATATGTATCTAAAACATAATAATGTATATACTATATATTTACATGTGTGTGTGTGTGTGTGTGTGTGTTCGTGTGTGTATGTGTGTGTATGTGTGTATATGAGAGAGAGAGAGAGAGAGAGTGTGTGTGTGTGCATGTGACAGTGCAGGTGTGTACATGTGTGTATGGATGTGAGAGAGAAAGAGAGAGAGTTTCAACATTTGAGAGAGTGTGTGTGCATGAGCGAGAGAGAGAGAGAGAGAGAGAGAGAGAGAGAGAGAAGGAGAGGGTCATGTACATGTGTGAGAGAGAGAGAGAGAGGGAGAGGGTCATGTACATGTGTGAGAGAGAGAGAGAGAGAGAGGGAAAGGGTCATGTGCATGTGTGTGTGTGTGTGTGTGTGTGTGTGTGTGTGTGTGTGTGAGAGAGAGAGAGAGAGAGACAGAGACAGAGAGAGCGAGATGGTGGCATGCCTAGAGAGAGAGAGAGAGATGGGGGCATGCCTAGGAGTGAGAGAGAGATGGCTGTAGAAAGGGAACCGGTTCTTGTCTAGAACCTTGGTCACCGTAGCAACGCGTGGATCCAGTACTAGTACACCCAATGATAGTATCTCTCTATCCCCACAGACCAATATACACACACTTATAATAAATCACTCTCTCCATGCGCACAATGATAATCACACATGCTCTCTCTCTCTCTTTCTCTTTTTACAATTTTTTCTCTCTCTCTCTCTCTCTCTATGATTTCTACTCACACATAGAAAAACCCACTTTCTTTTCACACACAACTTGATCATTTTTTAAAAATTACACAATTATAGCCACGCTTGCTACAATCAATCAAATACCTCCCCCTCTCCACTATGCACACATGACATAATTCAACTTTATAAGACTATAGGAGTGCGACACCAGGTAGCCGAGTTAACGACCGAATGTCACACTTATAAAACAAGAAAACAAAATATAACACTAGATAGTCAAGTTAACGACCAGGTGTCATATTATGCATACAAGACAAATGCAAACTATCAAACAACACTATTTAGCCACGTTAACGACTAGAATCTAGCTTATCTATACATAGGCTCTATGTAAGGACATTAGCTAGCCACTTTAACAACCAAATTCCCATACATTTAAGGATGGGGATAGGAAGGTGTTAATGTCAAAATGATATTCGTCTGCCACATTAAAGATCAAGTACCAAAAAGCCTTACACACACACACACCACATTTGCATATGGCCTTAAACACACACAATTATCCCTACAATAGGTAAGGACACACGTCTACTGCTTTTGCCCATACCTATTATATCCTACCCAACACCCACACCCCCGACCGTTTTATAGGTAATGACGTTCTTTTTTGCCGCACAATGCGACTACCACCTACACGGCCACGCACACACACTCTCGTCGGGGAGGGGTTTAGCAGGTTTCCCAATGCCCAAAACCGACTGTAAAGTGATCATGTTAACACACGATTAATTAGTGAAAAAGGTATTAACGTTGAGTGATCACCTAAAAGTTTTGAGGGATCACGTAAATATTAGTCATTGTGGCATGTAATACTAGCAACGACCACCTTTGTGTTGCAGGCTTTGTTCTTTCGGCCACCAAAAAGAACAAAATGTGTCTTGAATCAACACCATACAATGGTCGCATTAGCTCTTTGAAAATTGCCATTCTTTGTGTTCTTTGTAACGTTGGGAAACATTTATGATTATGCACTTTTTATATTAGCGAGTGCATGGTTTTTTTTTGCATTTTTCTTCCGTTTTTCTTGTTTACTCATGGCACATGAGGGCATAACCCTGCACACCACTATCAAGGCTGTGGACAGTCTATGGGTCACACCGGACAAGAATCCATGCATGCCATGTCCTGCATGATGATGCACATATAAAAGATGTGGAGGATATCACAAATGCTTACTCAACTCATCTGTATCTCAAGTTTGATGATGATGAACATCTTATCTCCAATGAAGATGTGGTTAAAGTCATCGATCAAACTACTATTTTGCAGTCTATTTAATAGACCATATTCACGGTGCTTGTGGGTATCCAAGATCACCCGAGTATTGTGCCGTTTGCCACTTCTTTAGCTGGTCCGCAAGGTCAGCCATCTCTTTCACAACAACAGTCCCACAATATAAAGATCGTGCTAAGTAGGCCCTGATTCACACATTTACGAGTCCGATTAGCCAAGTATCTTGAAATATTTGAAACCTCCTACGTATGTATAGTGGCAAGGAAAAAGAGTGCAATAAAGATGTTGTAAACATCTTTCTAAGTAAATGGTTGGAGTTGAATAATCTAAAGAAGATTGCGATGGATATTCAAGAATCGGAGGCGAGTCTCACCTTAAGACTATAAGAAGTACAAAGCCTCAAACGTGGGCTCAATTAGAGCTTACTTTTTGTCGCAAGAAATTTCTTCCTTCAAATGAGTTGCAACGCATGTGGGGTGAGTGAGAAAAACGTGAGATGATGAAAGATCTTACTTTCACTCAATACATCTTGAATTATGATGATATTGTGCTCAAGTTCAAGGATGTTGATATCTTTCAAACAATTTAGGGATTCCTCTGTGGACTTGATCCCAAGTACGATAACCAAAGGAAACCTAAAATGTTAGACGAGGTGACTACATATGCTCCAATCTTTGATGATACGTAGCATAAGACTAAGAAACTTCGACCTCGGCGTCAATACAAATTTGGGTACAAAGAGTACTCCTCGGAAGCAAAAAGGTATCTTTGGTAAATGGTAAAAAGGCTAAAAAGCCAAAGTCCAAGGGTGGACCAAACCCCAAGTTCATGAAACATGATCACTTTGAGCAAGCACGGAAAGAAATTTGTGTTTTACATGCTTGCAACCTAGGCACCCAAAGGCATATTGTCTGCAAAAGAAGGGAGGAAAGGGGTTGAATGACAAAATCAAGGAAAAATATAAATAATTGCACACTGTGCAAGTGTTGCCTCTTGAAATGGACAAATTTAAAGAGGTTACAGTTTGTCATGAGGAATTTCTCATGCTTGTTGTGTCATTCACGCCATGTTTGTGCCTTTGTTTGGACCACATGAGCTGGTTCATTTATATGGCACAAATCATGGGCATAGATTCATTGTCATCATAGATGATAGCATGATACACTACTTCTTTAGTCAAGAAGTTGAACACTAAGCAATCATAAATATGTTGTTTCCTTAGCTAATGGTTGTGAATACTCTATTTAGTCGACAGACATGTTGGGAGTGCCACTAAGTGGGTGGATCTCATTTAGGGCAAGAGTAGCATTACCACTTGGGCCCTACTATGACTAGGAGTTATTTGGATAACTTCTTTCATTTTGTACATGAGGGTAGAGAGATTGAGTGGTACGCAAATCATCACGAGGTTGCACCCTCACCCCTGATTTGCTCCATGGAACTTAAATAGGCCACCATCAACAATGATGAGATTGAAAAGGTATATTGTTTTGTTATACTCTTTATTTGGATGATAGTTTCATTTCAAATGTTGTCGATGACTTTAGTCTTGGTGATTTTCATTTGATGTTTCAAAATTGTGGTTTCAATAGTACAATAAGTGAATTTGTTTTTCAAGATGCTAATGATAAATTAGACGCTTGTGTGAGTACTAATGCCAAGACTTTAAAACTTACCTATAAGTCTTCATTAAAAGGGTTAAGTTGGCCAAGTTCTTTCCCTTGGTCTTTGTTGATTGTTGCATGAAATAAGTGAGACTAGACGCTTGTGTGAGTACTAATGCCAAGACTTTAAAACTTACCTATAAGTCTTCATTAAAGGCCCTTGTAGAAGAGTATAGAGACGTGTTTTTGGATGACTCAGTGCGCCTAATGGGGTTTCTCCTTTGCGCTTGGTTGTTGCGCTTGGTTGATCACTTTATAGATCTAGTGCCTGGATCAAAATCGGTCTATAAATCACCTTATAGACTTAGTCATGTAGAAGTGTTAGAGGTAGAGAAACAACTTGTTATTTACCTCGAAAAGGGTTAATTTGGCCAAGTTCTTTCTCTTGGTCTTTGTTGATTGTTGCCTAAAATAAGTGAGACTACTCCAAGGGTCGCAACAACAAGACAAGGCTATAGGATGCATACCTTCAATGCTTGAACCCTAGTTCTATGCCCTTGAGCTTTTACTTGATTATTTAGAGAATTACACATACAGTTGAGTCTCTCTAGATTGAGATGCACTCCTGTTACTCGAGTAATCATATAGTACACACTGAACAGAGAGAGACAGAGAAGCATGCTCCATGATATTAGTGAAAAGAATTCCATTATAACTAGACCGGATTATGAGAAGGCATGGCCATATCAACACAAAGCTAACAATAACACGTCATTAATAATCAACCCCTTCACTAGTTTATGCCCACCATTATCCAGATGGCAATGATTATTCTAGTGGTTGCAAACCACTCTCCTAGTGGGGCAATGGGGCTGGTGGTGACCCCACCACTACAACCTCTCCTAGTGGGGTAATGGGGTTGTAGTGGTGACCCCACCACTACAACCTCTCTTCAATTATATCCTTTAGTCACCCTTTGCCTTTCAACCCAACACTTGGCATGCCAGGTGCTAGTGCTTTAGCACTTGAGCCCACAATTATTGCCACCTCTTCTTTCTTCTCTATTGGTAGGGACTTATCTTTCTTTTAAGGCTTTACTCCAGACTTTAGACTGAACCTTTTATTCATGTATGCCTTTAGGTCAAAGCACAACCTTCTACTCTTCCCTACATGTTGGTTTTCCAGGTGGGGTACATGAGCCTGTTACGTAAATGCACTTTGTTGTTCAAGTCTTTGAAATACAACTCTACTACTTAAGAATTGCCCTTTGGCAATGCCTCCCTCCGTAGCTTCTCTTGTAATTCCTAGGCTTCCAAGTAGTATCTGGGTGGTTCCTTGTTAGCTCCGAGCTGAGCACATGTGTGGTTGCTCTATAGAATCTCAGTTGCTTAACCTCCTCTTGAAAATTTACATTGTCTTTCTGTAATGCCTCCGCTACGGCTGCGTCTTCCTCAAGCCGCCATAGCCTAGGCGTGGAGAAGAAGAGAGGGTGGAAGTCGGTTCACCTCCCAACCACATAATGACGAGTTAGGGTTTCTCGTTGGGTTTTATACCAAAACCCTGGCCTGTGTCCACACCTCCTAGCCCGGCCGCCCATCTTACTTAAGAGCCGTGCTAACTTAGATGTGTACACACATCGACCAAACCCTAACGCCCATTAACCCCTGAACCCCGCTAGCACTAATAATACTCTCGAGACTCCGAAAGCTATTAACTTATGCTAGGGTTCGACTTCCGTAGGACCATAGTCCTGACATTACTCCCCCCTTCGAAAAGAGTTTTCGTCCTCGAAAACAAAAGTGGGGAAACGTTTCCTCATCACACTAATGTTTTCCCAAGTGGAGCCTTCCTCTGGACGGTCCTTCCACTTGATAAGAGCTTGTTTCCGAACTTGGTGGCGAGTACGTAACATGTGATAATCCAATACTCTTTCTGGTTCATGAGGCAGTATTGGGGGTTCCACATATTCTACCAAGAAAGAATCATCCACTGGGCTTTCATGACCCATAAGGCGTTTCCTCAAACGGCTTATGTGAAAGATGGGATGAACCTTGGAATGTGCTGGTAACTCAAGTTTATAGGCTACTGGGCCCACCTTCTTGAGTATCTTAAATGGTCCACAAAATCGGGGCGACAATTTTGGTACGGGACCCGTTTTTAAACTGGTGGAGTTTTCTGGTACCTTCAGAAACACCCAATCACCTTCTTGAAAGTGAAGTGGCCTACGTTTCTGGTCCGCAAACTTCTTGTAACGATCTTGTGCTTGACGAACATTTAATCGTGCAAGGCGCAACATATCCATATGGTCTTGGATAAAATCCTTAACCTGACTGATTTTCTCATTCGCCAGTCCCACCGACACTGGTGAACGTGGCTGAAAACCATACATCAACATGAAAGGGCTAAAGCCTGTCGAGACATGCTTTGCACTATTGTAAGCAAACTCAAGAATAGGCAAATAAG
This sequence comes from Cibotium barometz, assembly GCF_041138505.1. Classification (NCBI taxonomy): domain Eukaryota; kingdom Viridiplantae; phylum Streptophyta; class Polypodiopsida; order Cyatheales; family Cibotiaceae; genus Cibotium; species Cibotium barometz. The sequence continues at coordinate 10,346,566 of NC_141065.1, read as the reverse complement.
ACTCCCAATCAGATTGTTTTTTGCTGACATATGCCCGAAGCATATCTTCCAGCACTTGATTAACCCGTTCAGTCTGACCATCTGTCTGCGGATGATCAGCTGTACTAAGGTTCAACATAGTACCCAACTTACTGAATACTGCTCGCCAAAAATGGCTGTTAAACTTGCGATCGCGATCACTGACAATATTGGATGGTAAGCCATAAAGTCGGTAAACATTCTCCACGAAAAGGCGTCCCAATTCTGGAGTTGTAACTGTTTTCTTAGTAGGCACAAACCGACAAAGCTTGGTTAATCGATCGACGATTACCCAAATGGCATCATGTCCACGATTCGTTGTGGACAAGCCCGTTATAAAATCCATAGATATACTTTCCCACTTGCCGTCAGGAATCTCTAATGGATGCAATAACCCGCCAGCTTTAAGACGTTCTGCTTTGTTCACTTGACACTTCTGACACTGCAGAACATAGTCAGTAACATCCTTGTGAAGTCCAGGCCAATAGAAATGCTTTCTTACGAGAGCATACGTTTTGCGAATGCCCGCATGACCTGCACTTGGACTATCATGACACTCAAAAAGAATTTGGCGCCTAGTGTCTAAGTCCAATGGAACACAAACTCTCCCCTTGTGGAGTAAGTATCCATCATCGATGGAAAAGTTTTTCCATCGCTGTAGTTCATCTTGTGATAAAGAAGAACCATGTGTGGAAGAACTGGAAACACTACCGTTTGAGTGAGAGGGACCCCTCATTTGAACATGATTCCACACCTTTGAGTATGTTGAATCCTGCTTGCATTTGCCTCGTAAAGATTCTAACAATTCGCTTTTCAACTCTGTGAATAGCAGCGAATTAATCTCCGGCATACGACTCAAAGCATCAGCTACAATATTGTAACGTCCTTTGCGATAGCGTAGCTTGCAATCATACTCCTGAAGGATCTCAGCCCATCTGGCCTTTCGACCCTGCAAATCTGTTTGGTTCATAAACCACTTTATGCTTTCGTGATCAAAAACAAGCTCGAATTGCGCACCATATAAGTAATGTCGCCATTTTCGTAAGGCATATATGATGGCAAAGAGCTCACGCTCATAAGCTGAGTAGTTTTGTTGAGCACGATTGAGCTTCTTGCTCTCATAGGCAACAGGATGACCATCTTGAATGAGAACCGCACCCACTGCCTTAGCACTGGCATCCGTTTCAATCACAAATGGTTTTTGAGGATCCACAATTGCCAAGATGGGAGCTGTAGCCAAAGCAACTTTAAGCTTATCAAAGCTACGTTGTTGCTCCTCACGCCATTGAAAGGTAATTGCCGCACCTTTCAATTGATCAGTCATGGAAGCGGCAATCTTTGCATAACCGTTCACATATTTGCGATAAAATCCTGCCATTCCCAAGCAGATTTGAAGTTCTTCCTTACTTCGAGGTGTTGGCCATCGCATAATAGCATCAACCTTACTAGCATCCATAGCAATTCCGTCTGCAGAAATTACATGACCTAGGTATTGTATGCTATCCTTGAGAAATTCACACTTACTTTCTTTCGCGTAAAGTGCATTCTCGTGTAGTAACTGAAAAACTTTTCGTAAGTGTTCCAAATGCTCTTCTAAAGTCGAACTATAGACCAAAATGTCATCAAGAAAGACAATGACAAATTTGCCTAAGTACGGCCTTAGTACGCTATCCATAAGCGTCATAAACGTTGCCGGGGCATTAGTAAGCCCAAACGGCATAACCAAAAACTCATAGTGTCCAAAGCGAGTTCGGAACGCAGTCTTGGTTATATCATCAGCGTTAATACGCACTTGATGATATCCTGAATGTAAATCAATTTTAGAAAAATACTTCGCACCGTTGAGTTGATCAAACAACTCATCTATCTTAGGTAGCGGGTATTTGTTCTTAATGGTTACCGCATTCAAGGAGCGATAATCCACACACATACGCATGGATCCATCCTTTTTCTTCACCAAAAGAATGGGCGATGCCCATGGTGAAGCACTATGGCAAATGAAGCCCTTACTAAGGTAGTCAGCAAGCTGACGTTCCACCTCAGCTGCTTCAGTCGCACTAAGCCTGTACGACGGCTTACTAATTGGTTTGGTGCCCGGAACGACATCAATGCGATTTGGCAAAGCTCGTTCGGGTGGCAAACCCTCTGGTAATTCATTAGGAAAAATATCTTTAAATTCTTGTAACAGTTGTTGCAAAGACAAAGCATTAACTGGTTGCTTAAGATTATTTAAAGAGATTTTAGAAGAAGGTAAAGAGAAAGAAGGCATCGCTGAGGAAGATTCATTTGAAGAAGAAACATCATGCACATCAAACCCACTAGTTTGAGACACACAATAACAAAAATAGACTTCTTCTATTTGATTACTATGCTCCAAAAAAGAGAGTTCGGCATTACATATGAGTGGTGTTGGGGGTACATCACGTTCCCCAATAAGTAAAACATGCTTACCATTGGCCTCAAACGTAAACGTATTATGTTCATAACTCCTTTTGAGGGATGACCCTAACCCATACAACCACTCCCGTCCTAAGATGACATCCGCACGAGACATATTCATCACTTGGAAGTCAAGAACCATAGTGTGTTCTTGCACAAACACAGGCACTTGCCGTACTAGAGTATCCCACACATCGTGATCATCCCCCTGAATGGTGGACACCACATAACGATGAGAACTCTTTGTCTCCGGCAACTTTAATTTCTTAACTAATGCATAGTTCAAGAAATTGTGCGTGGCACCATCATCAATGAGAATACGTACTCGATGACCATAAATGGAGCCATGCATACGGACCAAATCATGTGGTCCAACTGTCTCTTGCCACATAGATGCAGTGAGATTACACTCATGCATCTCGGCAGTGTGCGAAACCTCTACCGCAGAATACTTAGGATCAGCATCCAAGGGAAGTGTTTGCACCATGTGTACAGCCTTCTCCTTGACCTTCTCCTTATCCTTATTCTTGCGAGGCAACTGTGGACAATTTTTCTTCTCATGATCACTACCTAAGCAATGATAACATAGTTTCTCCTTCTTGGCCCGTTCAAAATCTTGTGGAGACAACGGACCACTTGACCCTTTAGACTTCTTTGTGTTTTCAGTAGAATTGCTGGCAAGTTTACGCTTATTAGCATTAAATTGCGAGCCATTGAATTTGGCCGGTCTATCCATGCCCTTCTTATCCATAGTGTCATCAAAGATAAGGGCACTTTGGATAGCCGCTTCCAAAGTTTTAGGATATTGGGTTTTAACCTTTGCCTGATATTCTTTATCAAGGCCTCTAACAAACCCACGAACCTTTTGAAAGTCGTCCAAACCATCTAGCTTGAGAATGACTTCACGGTATTTGGACACATACTGATTAAGTGTAAGACCTTCCATCTTGCACTTGTCCCAGGCTGTCCAACTCCGATCTTTCTCGTTTTGCGGTAAGAACTCCTTTTTAAATGCTGCCGCAAACTCCTCCCAAGTCTTAGGGCGAGTTTCAATAGGTAGACTCATCCACCACTTGTAGGCTTTACCTTCAAGTGTGAGACTCGTCTCAGTGACCATAACAGCAGCGGGAGTGCGGCGTAAGCGATGCAAGTCCGTCCACTTGTGTAAAAATGTATGGACCGCATCCTTGTTACGATCGCGCTCCTCTCCCTTAAACACAGGCGGCTTCACGTTTTTCAACATAGCCCCTTCTTGCGTTGCAGATGGTGCAATAGATTCTACTATAGGATTTGGAACAAGAGGAGGCATAACTATCGGAATAGGCCCTCCACTTGTCGCCGATCCACTTGCAAAACGTGCCATAAATTCAGTAAAAAGCGTGCTCATGTTTGTGAGATTGGTATTGACATTTGTTATAGTGCGCTCAAGTGCAACTACCCTTGAAGTGAGACGCCCAAACTCTACCGTGTCTACCAAACCATAATCATCTATTGGACTCGCACCCCCTTCGGCATCGGTCATGTTGTCATCCCGATCAGGCGCAACGGCCTGTCGCGAATCACCCACACCACCACCCAAAGGGTGTGCCTCACTAACATCATGCATATCATTCTCAAAATCGAAGTGAACATGAGACGGTTCCGCTGAGGCCATGGTATGCACGTGTTTACAAATAGAGAACGGATTACCTTCAAAAGCGAACTCCAATTGAAGCGTCGTAGAAGAATTCCTCTTGGATGCACGGAAATCGAGAAGAAATCACCACTTGAGTCTTCAATCAACACATGCATGCAAAAAAGTGTGTTGCATGTAGCATGTCGTTGAAGATCCGTCCACCAAAAACTTCCAAACTTGGAGCATAGAAAACTCCTCTCACAAATTGAAAGAAGGAAAGTTGAAGGTGAAAAGGTCACTTTCCTTGTAGTTTGTGTCACTTTCCTTGTAGTTTGTGTCCTCCCTTGAAAGAATAAGTAGAGCTCTTTTGAAGAGAAGAACAACACAAGTGAAAAGGTGAAGTGGCTAGCACACTTGCCTTGGAGCTTGAGGTTGTGGGTTCAAAACCCCACTCCTTGGATGGTGAAGCCTCCCCCTTGTGCCACTCAAGTAAGGGAGAATTCTCGCGCGCTCGCCAACGGCGCGCCAACGATCGCTCACCGATCGCCTTCGAGGACTGCCGGTCTGCCTTGGTCGCCGCCTTGGGCGTCCGCTGTGGTGGCCGTCTGCTAGGGCCGTACGGACGACGGGTGGACGGCGGTGCTCGCTGTGGGCTGTTCACGTGGACGGTCGCGTGTAGGCTGCGCTCGTGCAGGTCACCGTACGGGCGGCGGCGCTCGTTTCTTTTGCTGCAGCGTCGAGCTCTTTTTCTCGTGCAGGTCACGCCGGTCGCCGCTAGCTCTGATACCAGTGTAACGCCTCCGCTACGGCTGCGTCTTCCTCAAGCCGCCATAGCCTAGGCGTGGAGAAGAAGAGAGGGTGGAAGTCGGTTCACCTCCCAACCACATAATGACGAGTTAGGGTTTCTCGTTGGGTTTTATACCAAAACCCTGGCCTGTGTCCACACCTCCTAGCCCGGCCGCCCATCTTACTTAAGAGCCGTGCTAACTTAGATGTGTACACACATCGACCAAACCCTAACGCCCATTAACCCCTGAACCCCACTAGCACTAATAATACTCTCGAGACTCCGAAAGCTATTAACTTATGCTAGGGTTCGACTTCCGTAGGACCATAGTCCTGACACTTTCAATGTTTTTTGTAAGTCATCCCTCAGCATCCTAGTGTCATGTATCAAGTCTCCTCTCCCCTTCATGGGCTATCCACTCTCTTCCTCTTCTGTATTTTAACTTATTCAACATTATCTTCTTTTTTTAGGTTAACTTTTCTAGTTTTCCATTGAGTACTCTTACCTCCTCTTACAGATAAAGGTGCTCCTTTAGAATGTGATGGACACCTTTAGGCATTTGGTAAAGGTCAATCAAGACTCGTCATTTGATCAATTTGCCTTCTTAGCCCTACTTTTTGTGCTTCTTGGGCAAGCAGGGTCTCTTAGCTGCTGTTGCACTTTGTGAGCTCTTACTCTACTACCCTAGCATGTGTCATCATCTCTTTATTAAAGTTCTAAAATTGGGTCCTTAGTACTTGGACCTCTCCATCTTTATCTCCTTTTACATTCTTCAACTAGAGCACTTCATGTGTGAGTTCCTTTACCAGATCGATGTACTCTTCTGTGGGTTTCTAGTTGAGCATATTTGTTTGCAGTGGCTTTCCTTTGGTGCTTGAGGGCCTTTGCTCTCCAATATGAGCCCTGCCTTTCAAGCTTAAGCACATCACTTGTGATTTTGGCTCCTCTATGTTCTTGCTCATCTGGCATTGTTTGTGTTGCTTGCTCCTTGGAGCCTTCTGATGAGGGCTACCTTTCCTTCACAAGGGATTCATCTTGTCTCCTCAAGCTGTGCATGATTTCCTTTGGTTGGCGCTCCTTGGTCCTCTTTATCTTCATCATCTTTTTGGTTTTCCTTTGTTGGGTTGCACTACATCTACTCTTGAAGCTCTAGCATTTGCTCTAGTGCCTTGTCCCATATTTTCCCAATTTGGGATGCCACTAACTTGGCTAATCTGCTCTTTACATCCACATGTAGCATGAGGACCACACTCTCTTTTTCTCTTAAGGCTTCCTTTAGCTTCTTTGCTTCAACCTGAGCAATGTTGCACTCAGTGTTGGCTTCTAGGGTGCTTTGTTTGAGCTCTACCACAATGTCCCTCCGTATCTTCTTGGAGTCTTTAGCTTGCCTTTTTTTCGAGCTTTGCATACTAAATATTGTTCTTGAGATCCTTAAGCTCAGTAGTTAGCTTGTTCACTTGTTCTTTTAGCTCCTTTAGGGTATGAGCCTTCTTTTTTTCTTCTACCCCCCTTGGTCAATGAGGCCACCCTATCTTGGAGCTTGTTATTATATTCCCTTTGGGCCTTTAGGTCACCTCCAGCCTTTGTTATCTCCATCGCGTCTCCACCTTTGTTACCTTTGTTACTTCCCCAGTTTGTTGTGAAGTTGTTTCATTTCATACTTTATGATAGTGGTGATGCTGGTCATGGCTTCCTTGCATTGGGCCTTAAAATACATCATATTCTTGCTTTGACTCAAGCAACCCTCTCTACCCTCTTTTGCATCTCTATTTTTTAGGGGGACGTTCAGTGCCATGGTGCCTCAGGGCCCCCTTTTGCTGCCAATGTGCTCCCAATAGGTGGAGTCTCTTTGGTGGGCATAGTCTCTAGTACTTTCTTAGGCACCTTGAGTATTATCTCTTATCTCTGGTCACTTTTGGGCTCGGTTCTTCAGTGTGGTGTATTTCCCAAAGTCTTCCTCCTCTTCCTCCTCTTCCTCTTCATCCTCATTAATGTATTGTTGGAAGGTAGAAAGCTCCTTTTTTGAGCCCACCAACCTCTCTTTTTTGTCCTCCTCCTTTTCTACAAGTCGAGGTGCTCAGTAGCCCTCTCTTTTGCCTTTCCACCACAAGCTTTTTCTCCTTCTCCTTGCTTTTTCCAGCTTCTTTTTCTTATTCTATTTTTGGCTACTGCTGTTGGGGTGCCTTTCTTAACTTTTTTTTGCACTTGCTTAAACCCTAAACCCTTTCCTACTCCCAAGGATCCAACACCTTTCCTTGCTATGTTTTTCATCCTCTTTTAGTGGTTTGCCGAGGACTGAGGTTGTCTTTGAAATTTCTCTCAAGTGAGCATGCAGAATGGTTGGGCCCCCCTTCTCCAGAGCCAAATTTGCCATGTTCCTCCAAGTATCTGTATACACTACAGCCGAGTTGATTTTGTCTCCCTTCTCTCTACTACCCTTAGTAGGTTGTAGTCCTTTTCTACCTTGGCCATGAACATTGCACTATGTAGGAAGAATTGAATTTGAGCTCTTTCGGATGGGTCCTACACATCTTTTACCTGATGCATGTTTCCCTTTCTACGTATTTCCATTGTTGGGCCAAAATTTACTCTTGGTTTCTAAGGTGCCTTCAGACTACAGGCCCAAACCTTTCTCACCAACCTTGTATCCAAGCTCACTAGCAAAAGCCTAGAGCATCTCATCTGCATCTTTTTGGTCTGTTAAGTTCTCGAGTAGGGTGTCAAATCCGAGCTTCGTTTGCCCACTCTCTATTTTTCTCTTCTACAATGTCTGGTACACTCCGTAGGGGCACAAAAAAATTGCCCATTGAACTTTCTCTTAGCTTTTCCCTTTTACTCTGCTTTGGATGTCAACTCATCCTGTTTAGAAGTAGTTTGAGTGCTTTGTGTCTATTTGCTCAGGTGCAGTGCAAGCGGTTTGTGTATTTGCATAGCTAGGCTTCTCTTGCTCTCTCTCGGCTCTAGTACGTTATGTTTTCTCCTTTGCATGCCGTAAGATTTTTTGCTAGGCATCGAGGATTGTGGAAGCATGTTAGATCTTGACACATGTCCTATGACTTTTGGGTCTGGGTTTTTCTCTAGGTGCCTTGTTTCTTTTGGTAACAATGCTCTTAACACTACATACATTAATAGCTATGCAGCAGAGATGTATCCACCATTGTATAGCTTTGTCTTGAAACCATTTACATCCTTGGGGCACTCAATTCCATCTAGATTGGTAAGCCAATGTTCCCAAAGGTTTTTCATTTCTTATTATGTATGCACTATCAACCTGAGTTTGAGCTTACCAAGATGTGCTCCTCCCAGCTTTGAGTTGAACATCACATGGTCCCCCTTTCCAAACAACTTCTGCTTGCCATGCCTGTCTACCTATGCCTTTCTTCTTCTCTATACTACTTCATCTATCAGCCAACTCTCTTGCCTTATTTGCTCTATGTTAAAAGTAACTCAATAATCTTATGTCTCCTTGACTTGTCCATGGGAAATCTTTCCTCTAGTGCTACTTTGAGGCTTGGTGTTACAAACTCCATTGGTACAATAGCCTCCAAGCCATTGCATGCATGTAGACAACTTTGCATGTAGCATGGATGCATGTATGTGGGTTTGCATGTGACATGCATGCATGTAGGTAGCTTTGCATGTTGCATGCATGCATGTAGATAACTTCAAAGTGTAGGTGGGCATGCATGTAGGTAGCTTTGCATGTGGGGGTAACTTTGCATGTAACATGCATGCATGTAGGTAGGCATGCACATGCATGAGCAAAGAGTGGACAGCCCTGAAAAAGTAGAGAGTAGACAACCCCTCCTCTAATCTCCACAAGTTCTTCTAATGTCTCAAATGCTTCATAGAAGAGGGCAACCAGCTCCATGAAGGGCCCCACACTTCAACAAAGGTGCCCAGCCTCATTTTAATGAGTGTGAATGCCCAGCCTAATTATGAATGAATGTGAACACCTTTGGCTATAACTCTTCATTGGTCTTCAAATACCTATTTCTTCTACATAAACCCACACACTACACATGAAAAAAAGATAGTTTGTGCAACACTGGCCCATGGGTGCAATCCGGGTGTCCCTCGATCCATGGGCCGCACATGCAATGAAATCTACACATTGTCCAAGCATAGAAAACTGTACACACGTTAAAACAAACCATGCGCACAATGTATGCATCTTCAAAAATATTTTGGAAGAAACCCTATCTATTCACATGTACTTGAAATCACAAACTATGGCATTTGACTCCCCAAGATCCATCAAATGTCCATAGCCACTTTCACATGCACCTTTGTGGCCAGGGTCTCCAAGATGCAAGATGCAACTGGCACTCACTCAGGTGGCCATGTTCACATGCTCCTGCATGGCCAAGTTCTCCAAGATGAAACTATAACTCTCTAGGGAAGCATGGCTAAGACATGCCATGGTTGCATGCGCTATCGTACACCCATGTCCATGCATGGAAAAAGATTAGTGATATAATCATGAAAAATTAGGAGGCAATTACAGCATATGACTATGAGCCCAATCCCATTCTCTTGGATGCATCATATGTATCCTCACTAGCATCAACATTGCAACCACATATACCCAACTACTTTTTTTTCCTTTCTTGCAAGGCAACTTTGATTTTTGCAACAACACCAACTTGGAAAGGACCAATACCTTCTCCCTTCAAACTTAAGAAATGGGTCTTAATGCGATACCACCTAAACAAACCCTGCATACTTTTCTACTTTGAAGTGCCAGAAAGACCGTATTTTTCCATAGCATTGACATTCCACATGGCATCCTTAGTGCGATGCATTGTGACAAACACAAGGCAAGATTGGCACCTGGCAACAAAAATCCCAATTTTAATTGAAGTTAATCGTAAAGCTGCAGCTATGGTGGCTAGAAGATCTTCATGTCATAGGTGTGTGTGCAAAAGGATAGAGACAGAAGAGAGAGAGAGACAACAAAGTCCTTAGAGAGAGAGTAAAGTACACCACTGAATGATGTGACTGTTGCTTGATTAATGCAATGAAGTAAGTATAAGTACCTTTATAGGTTACAAAGGTTAGCCTTCTCTTACATCATTGCTCATGTTACAGCACAAACATCTAGATATTATATATTTATATACCTAGATGAATCTAGGAACATGCCCAAATTCACCTTATAAGAAAGTGCAATTTATTACCTCATGGTAGTCATCCACAAGACAATAAACCATCAACTCCATCATGCATAGTATGGACTAGATACTACGACATCCCCACTAACGTCATCAGTGCCCAATAGTGGGTGTAAAACTTGGTATCAATATATGCTCCCACACACACACACACCCCATGCACGCACACACACAGAGCATATAGTGGGTCTAGATATTATTGATAGGCCTCTAAGAGGTGGTTCACACACAAACACTACCACACTCATAAGAGGGGGTTCACATATAGGTAAGATCTTGTGTCCCAACAAACCTCCCCTCAAGGGATTACCTCATAATGTGTCCTCATATTGTATCAAGGATAAATCTAGACTCATGGTTTCTCATGGCAGTTTTCCTAGTCAAGGATAAATCACATGGCTCTAGGTTCACAGGCCAGTTATGGGATCCCATGGGTAAGGACAAACAAGGATCAAGTCACACACACACACAACTCAGTAGAGAAACAACACATATCTTGGACTTTGAAAAATAATCATCATAACAATAGTTTACTTCTTTTGTGTGGCACTGGTTGGGGCTTGCTGATGTATAACATAGACTTCATGCATCCATGCCATAATAACAGGAAACGGCCATTTCCTAGTCCGAAAACACGAAAAATCAATTTTATAAGAGTTGTCATTTTCATTTTTATTTCTCTGATTCCTAATCTCCCAATCAAAATATCACCCATTGATTTGTCTCATCTAGTACTTAGTGATTTTCCTCAATCTTTTCCAAGTTATTAATTTTCTCATTATTTTTATATTATTTATCATACATCCACCATTTTCATTACCTAGTTTTGAGCCGTTGTTGTTTCTAGAGGCCGACCGTTATCGTCGTAGTTTCCATTTCATGCAACTATGATCCAGGCAGCATTTCAACAACCCAAAAAGAATGCATATATATATATACATACATATACATACATACATACATACATACATACATACATACATACATACATACATATATATATATATGCAAACATAAATAAGTAGCTACATATTCACCAATCATTTTTGACGTGCATTAATTGATAATTTTGGTACAAAGTTCAATATTTCCAAGGCATTCTGTCACCAATTTGGTCCTCACCAATCTTGAACAGTGTTTCACACTGTCTAGAACCAAGGTGTGAATGGGGATTTTCCACAAAAGAAAGCTAAAGCATTCACTGCATATTTTGGCCTTGGCCTTAAGTGTTGGCTACAAAGCATGAGCAACATGGGATATTATTTGTTGATGTGACTTATAAGATTTATAAGTCAACAAGTTCATACATCATTAAAGTTTGGCCGAACATATTATTATTTGGGCGTGGATTTATGGACACTCAAGATAGCTTGTAGCCCAAAAAGTCAATAAAAGCCAAGCGCCCACCTTTTATGAGATATTTTTATAGTCTAGACACACTAAAGATGACAAGTTTGGTCATTTATAGAGTTTTTGGCTTAAAAAAAAGCTAAAGCTTGGATATTTTTAGAAAGCAAAGCTACTTTTGGAAACAAGGAAAACCATTAGCCATATTTTTAGAGCTACCCGACTCAACTAAAAGGGGAAGGGGCTGCTCTTTTGGAGGGGATGTGCACAGGACATATGCAGGCTGCAGCAGCAGGTTCTCTCTCTCACTTCTCTCGCCTTCGCCTTCGAACAGGTCAACAACAGTACGGTTTCCCTGCTTTTTGTTGATCGTCCCTCTGGTGGCGGCTGGCCAACAGTAGGGTGGTTTACTCCCTCTCTCGAGTGGTGCTCTCTCAGGTTGGTCGTATAACTGTCTTTCTGTACTGGTGTGGCTGCTCTCCAAAATCGATCGTTCAACTATGTTCTCTCTCTCAATATTTGCCGTACAGCAACGAGGTGTCTTCTGGGCTCTTTTGTGTACGGAACAGATTGTACAGCAGCTGATACAGCTGCACTCTGGCATATTTGGGATTGTTTATAGTTGTGTGTGGGACTTTTATAGAGCTGTTTTCCATGGATTGATTTGGCTCGGTGTGACATAGCTATCCTGGAGATTTCATGAACTGCTTTATGGAGCAGATTCAGGACATGTGGTACGACTGTCTTACACGGACCAAATTTGGCCTGAGCACGTAGCAAAAGACTAGGGCTTTTAGTTTTGTGAAGAAATAGTCTCATGTGTGCTTTGTGGAAAGCAACCCAGGATACATGCGAAAAAATCTGATGCTGATTGCACCCGCACCTTGGTTTGTTTGTATCAGTTTATTCATTAGAATAAAATAGTTCCTACGGGGGCTGGCCGTTCTGGCTCAATGTTGTGTTTCGATATTGTTTATGGTTATTTCCATTGCGTTTTCATACCTTTGTTTGGCATCTGAAGTGTCTGTTTATTGCTATGGATCCCCGTTTGGTTTCACATTCCACTCTTAAAAGAATGGCCAAACAAAGACTTACAATCAATCGACTTCCGACAAGTTAAAGTGTTAAGTCAATGGTCAGCAAGGTAAGTGACAACAATATTTGCCTTTGGTTTAAGCTGTTCCGAATGACTCTTTTTCTATTGGCAAGCTTCCATATGAGGCAATGTTTGGAAGATCATCCGATCATTGTTGATCAAAACATCATCTTCTATTCCTAAAATTAATTGAACAGAGACTTACAAGGAGACTTTGGAGTCTATGAAGGATAGGTTCACCGAAGCACAAGAGGTAGGCCAACAAGGACAAAAGGGATGTGAAATTATCAAAAGGGGATTGGGTGTATCTCGTATGAAATAGAACTTGAAAACAACTGACCAAGCGATGCCCAAAGTTGTCGTTTTGCAATTTCAGACCTTTTTCGATCTTGAAGAAAATCAACAAGGTCTCCATGAAGTTGAAGTTACCTTCCAATTAGACCATGCTTATATGTTTCATGTCGCTTGGGCTGAAGCACTATGCCGGACCTCCTCCCACAAATGCCGGACCTCCTCCCACAAATGTCTGAGATGAACCGGAACCTCATACTATAGACAAAGCTGAAGTGATGGTTCTAGAATAGATCCTTTTGCTTTTTGAAATGATGTTTATTGATTTTCTATGACATATCGCAGCATGGTGAAATTTGTCACAAAGTGCCCCAAAGTTCTTGCAATGTATGGGCTAATAGTGATTTGGATCTTCTCAAGCCATCAAAGACCAGATTTGCATGCATGTTCATTGTAGTTGAGAGGTTGGTTAGAGTATGCCATGGACTCTATTGTCTCTAGAGAAGGCTCTGGCATACTATTGTCTCTAGAGAATGGCAAGTTTGGGAGGATCATAAAAACCCAAAGCAATGGCATTTATACGGTCAATGATGAATAATGCATGGTGGGCAAAGGCCAAGAATCTAATGAATGAAATTTAGCCTTTGTATAGCACTACGCAGCATCACAGACATGGAGGGCAGCCCTCTTGGACTCTTATATGAGGATCGATGCAGCAATTAACTAGTGCACCGTCTTGTGAAATGAGAACCAATGACATCATGGACTTTGAAGTTTACAATATACCACCATGGCTCCTTTTTTCCCTTTTTTGGATCATACCATGATTGTTTTTTAGGGTCCAGGACATTCGAGAGGTGATCTATGCAGTTGCCCATATGATGTACCCTTTGTGTCGCAATGAAGATCCATAGTTGTCAGGTATGAAAAGTTCGATTCAGTACGGTACATTTAAATACAGTCTCGAAACGCACCGCTAAAAATATGATGGAGGTACGGTCCATTTAAAAAATACTTAAAAATATAAATAATAAATAGATATTGTTATACACACATACACATAGATGCAAAACTTAGAGAAGTTACAACTTACCCAAACCATATAAATTTAGAAAGAGGAAGAGAGAGGGAGAGGCTTGAGGAAGAGGAAGAGGAAGAGAGAGGGAGAGGGAGGGTAGGCTTGAGGAAGGAGGAGATGCTTGAGAGAGCCTAGAGGGGAGAGAGGCTTAAGCCTTGAAGGAAAGCTTGAGTGAGAGGATTGATCTTAAGCAAATGAGCATTTGTGAGGGGAGGGTTGAGCAATGAGCACTTGTGAGGATGGGGTTGGGGGAGGGGCTATTATATAGGATTCATGATGCATCATGCACATTGCAAGCAAAGGGCTAGAAACGGTGAGAAAAATGGTCAAAAAAATTTTTTTTAAAAACGATCGAAAAAACGGTCACCTAGATTTGACCGAACCGGAACCGACTGAACCGCCTGAATCAAACAAAATCGTTTGTATCGAACTGGACCGCCTGGGCGATGCGCGAACGGGGTGCCACTGTGTAAAGACCAATACAACAACGAGGAGATTGAAGAGGGATGGCAAGAGAACATCAATCAGTGGACATGAGGTAATGTTAACTTTTGAGATAGCTAGAGGATGAACTCTTGATTCGTAATTGAAGTCATGCTTTTGGTCAAGCAACAACTATCAAAAGAGAGACTCGGCTCTTGGTGGGAAAGATATGGACTTAGCACTCCTCATGTGGTGAGTCTAAAACTTGTGAATCGTGATTGCAGATAACATAATACATATTGCATATATGATATTGATAGCGTTTCTTGTCTTCTTAATGACACAAATGCCTTGCCATTAGAGTTCTCTCACATGATTACAGCTCAGGTCCTTGTGAGAGGAACTGGAGTACCTAGGCCCTCTTCCATACAAAGAAAAGAAACAAACTAAGCACTACTCAATTGGAACGATTGGTGTATTGTCATTGCAAGCTCCATCTAATTGAGCAAAGAGGTAACCCCATCGAACCACATCAGGTGAACATGGACAAAATCAACATCGAAAAGGTAAAGGATGTTCTTGAGATTCCTCACGATGAGCGTGGCATCTATGCCATGCTCTATGAGGAGATTATGGCACCAACTCGAAGGACTCGATCATGTGTGGAAGCAACCATAGTGTAGTAGCAGAGACCAACATGGCTGTAGAGCTTTAGGATGATCTAGCTAAGAGCCATGAGGCATCCCCCTCTTCTAGCATTCAGTCACAGACATCATAGGAGTCAGACGATGAGGAGAGGATACAAATCCTTGAGACTTGATCCCAACTCCCAAGTCCTTATAGAGCCCCGTGGAATCCTATCACCCAACAAGAGCCTTGTTGGCCAAGAGCAAAGACTGCCCAAAATCACACGTGTGAAAGTGATAGCTTTTATATTGTGAGGGCCCCATACAACTTAATATGTTTAACAAGTAGAAATGACTACTCCTCACAATCACTTACTTGACTCAAATATACAAGAATAAGAGATAAATTATGGTCATGTGCATGTTGTCTTTACAAAATCTGAAAATTATTACAGCACATAAGACTTGAATAATTTGTATTAGGTACATGTGAGATAAAGAGAGAAATAAGAGACACACATAGAGGGTTGAAGATGGGAATCGTATTGCTCCTCAACCGGAGCACTTTAAGATGAGCTCAGTTACGATCAACTTGGCATCAGAGAAAGAATTTCCACTCTCGCAGGTTATGCGAAACATGTACAACTATTCTTGCTAATAACACACATGTTAAATATTGGATTAAAATAAACAATATATACAATACTCCATTAAGCTTGAGATTCACCCTAGAAGAGAGAGAAAAATCAGTCTTCATTTGATTCCATATAGTGGTAGCACATCTTCCGTAGCAATGGAGATGATTTATCTTGTATAAGATTGTGAGAGTTATGAGCGCTAATTACAAGTTGAAGAAGTATTTATGAGATGATGTAGAGCAGGGTAGAGCTTGTGAGAAAGAGGAGGGCGGGCTATAATTTATAGGAAAAGAGAGCTCTCAAGGCAAGGGATGAGGATGACAACTGGAGGGATAGTTGTTGAAGTAGAGGACAAGTGGAAGGTTAATTGTTGAAAAAAAGAACAAGTGACAGGACACTTGTAGACTTAATGGACAAGTGTTACAACACTTGTTGCAAGAAAGGACAATTGGATGGACACTTGTTGAAAAAGTGAACAAGTGGTAGGACACTTGTAGACTTGATTCACAAGTGTTCTACCTTTTTCTTAAAATCTAGCCCACTGCAAGGCATCAATCGTTTTTTTATGTGAGCAAAACCCTAATATGTTTAAATTAACGACTTGAAGCGCCTGTTTGAGACATATTGGTGGAAGTGTGAACTATCTTTGTTCTAACCCAATTATATGGATCCACCATGACCTGTGGGTAGCCACTCACCAAAGTAGTCTCGCTCAAGTGCACAATTTATCTAAATCAATTGGATTAGTTCACTCACAAATATCCATTTTTAAAGAAAACCTTTAAAAGTAAAAATCGATAAATGCAATTTATTGAAATGATACAAGATAGTTCACTTTTCTATGGGGTTGTGACAACCCCATGGCTTTTATTCACAGTGTCCTCAGCTAAAAAGCTTCTTTGTATGGTTCAAGAATTTCTATATTAGATTGCATGAACTTCTCATCTACCCACTGTACATCTATTGTAGGAAGACTTTTGAACTTCAACAAATAATTGCAAGTCACAAAACCACTTCAAGTGCTCCTCTCTATGTGAGATAGTAGTTGTTCTAGTTCAATCAAAGGTGGATCCTCCATGGTAAATTCCTCTTGTCCTTTGTTGCAACAAGTGTCTCAACGTAAGGCTTTAATAGAGCTACATGAAAAGCATTATGGATTTTCCAATGGAGAGGTAGCTTAAGCCTATATGAAACTTCATTGATTAAGTCTGCTACTTTGAATGGTCCATAGTATCTACTAGCCAGCTTTGGAAAAGTAGCAGGCTGTCCAAATTCCTGTTTGAGTCTGCTTTTGTCAAATTTCAGCAAAACCCAAGTGCCCTTTACAAGGGCTAAATACCTTCCTCACTTGTTAGCTTGTTTCTTATGTCTTTCCTAAGGTAGCTTCACAGTGGCTCCTACCTGATTCATGGCTGGTTTCAAATCCATAGCAAACTAATCAGCATCAAATATCTTGTCTTTGGCATGAACAATGGGTGGAAGAATGATCATTCCCTACATGATTTCATTTGGAGCTTACCTATAGATAAATGCACTATGTTGCTATAGGTAAATCTAGCAAAGGAAGATAGCTTTCCCATTGTATTTTGATCTCACTAACAAAAGACCTCCAAGATTTTGGTGCAACATAATCATACTCGAATACGGTTCACCAAATGTCGGCAAGATCAGTGAGATGAAGAGCAACAAACTTGATCTTTTCCTTCTCCTTATGCTTGTCCTTACCATACAAAATTTGAAATTGACGAATGAACTTAAGAAGATGATCGGTATTACAAGATCCATTATGCATACATAACTTTATCTTTTTCTCAAGCAGAGATAACGTTTTACCTTCTTCTTTTGATGTCTTCTATGGCCACCTCTTTCAAATCCAAAAGATGAAGAGGTAGAGGACGAGGATGAGGGTGAGGGTGAAGGAGAAGGTGAACTGCGACAATGTTGCTAATACGGGTACGGGGACTAAAAGATAGCCATGGGGTGTATGTGTGTGTGTGTGTGTGTGTGTGTGTGCGTGCACACACACACACACACACACTGAATGCTCTAGAGAGAGGTGGTTGCACAACTCAATGATGTTGATTGATATGATTAATCTTCAACTCACGTACAATACCTTTATAGGTCTAAAGGTTCAACGCATGACATCATTGCTTATGTCAAACATACAAAAATATCTAGATATTGTTCTAGCCACTCTTAAGAGTGGGTTCACACACTAATGCACACATAAGTGAGGGTTCACACACATAAATACACGAACACACTTAAGGGGTGGTTCACACACACAAGACAGACACACGTAACTCCGAATCCCAACAAACCCCCTTCGGAGTTAGCGTGGAGTTATGAGAAATAGCCTTCATACTTATGGTGATTTGAACTCGTTGGCACCTCGTGATGCAAAAGATCATAGTGGTCATATTTACGTGATACAATCAATAGATCACAGTCAAGCCTACAAATGGAGCTTGACCACACACAAGATTCTTTAGCCTCTAGAACTACCACCCGCCCACCCCCCGAGGGCGGCATGACTCAAAATAGGGTTTGAAGAAAGGAGACACGCACATAGATACTATTAGATTTTGGGAAAAATCCCGAGAAGAGAACCCATTGTTGACTCAACACACATGGAAATGATTTGTTTAAAAAGCCCAATCCATATCGATCTCAAAAAGGGATATATTAGTCATAGTCTCGTAGATGTTTCAAGCTACTCTGGTGCATCTTCTTCTTCTACCACTAGGTTGGTGTGATTCTACTCCTGCTCTTCTACCACAGATATAATTAGATTTTGGGGGACATCCCGAGCAGAGAATGTCTCCAACTTGGTCCCCTCACCAGCAGTCTTGAACAGTGTTTCACACACTGTCTAGAACCAAGGTGCAAACGGGGATTTTCCACAAAAGAAAGCTAAAGCATTCATCATCATATTTTGGCCTGAAAGATTGCAAACGGAGTTTAATCTACAAGGGATTTTATTTGTTGGTTTGATTTTTAAGGCACACCTCATTAATGTGTGCCCGGAGTTATCACCTTTTGGACATGCATATGCGGACTAGAGGAATCTTGACCAAGAAGCTGGGAAAAAACACAAGTTGATATTTTTGACTATTTAGACACTTTTGGCCAAAAGGAAAAAAGCACAACTATTTTGGGGCTGGAACTCCTTTAAAAGCAGGAGAAGCATGTGCATGAAGAGAGGGTGGTGAGCAACAGATAAAATTGTTTTCTTCTCTCTTCCTCTCCAGAGCAACTTTGGGCAGTAGTGCAGTTTCTCTCTCTCCCCCTTGTGCTGGTCGTACAGTAGGCAACAGGCAGCTTCTCTCTCTTCCCCTTGCGCTAGCCGTACAGTGGACAATGGGGCTTGAGAGCCTTCTCCTCTCTGGCGCAAATTGTACAGCAGCTGGGCAACGCCTCCTTTCTCTTTTCAGCCGGCCATACAGTGGTACGGTAGTTGGTTTTTGCCTCTCTCTACACGCTGTACAATGGTACTATAGCGGGGAACCCTTTTTGTCTCTCTTTGGCTTAGGCTATACAATGGTACAGCAACTGGGCCACTGGTGCTTCTCTCAAATTCGCCGACTGCACAGTGGTACAACAACCAGCAGGTTCTCTCTCTTGCACGGGCTGTACAATGGTAGATTCTTCTCTCCCTTCACTGCCCCCTTCTGGCCATCGGTTCAGGGGCTGTTTTGGAGACATCAATGACTGATTTGAGGACTCCTCTAGGGAAAATTTGAGGCTCTGTTTTCAAGGACTGTTTTGGAGACATCAAGGACTGATTTGAGGGCTCCTCTAGGGTAGATTTGAGGCTCCGTTCCTGAGGGATGTTTTGGCACAAGTTGGATTTGATACCATACCGGGTTATTGATCGAGGCTAATATGCACTAGTTTGTGGTGCTAATTGGTACCTCAGATCTTTGAGCAAGCGTTTGCTTAGCTTTGTGGAAAATCCAGTGCAAGATTGCACCTGCACCTTGGTTTAATTGCATCTGTTTATTCATTGGAATAAAGTAGTTCCTAGGGGGAGTCGATTGTTCCAGCGGCTCAATGTTGTGTTCTCTTCAACATTGTACATGGTTATTTTCGTTGTGTTTTCATATCTTTGTTAGCATCTAAAGTGTCTGTCCATTGCATCCGAGTTCCCGTCTGGTTTCAAAGAACCCATTGTTGACTCAACACACATGGAAATTATTTGCTTAAAAAGCCCAATCAATATTGATCTCAAAAAGAGATATATAAGTCACAGTATGGTACTGTCATAAACGTTTCAAGCTACTCTAATGCATCTTCAAGATCTTCTTCTTCTTTTACCACTAGGTTGGTGTGACTCTACTGCTCTTTTGCCATCCGCTTATAGCATCTCTCTTCAGTGTGTCCCAGCTTCTTGCAAAATGTACACTTGATTGCTTTCCCTTTGGATTTACCCTTCATTTTGGACATGTAAATCTTCTCTATTTCACGACTAGTGGAAGCTTTCTCTTGAAGTCAACGATCCTCATCAATGAGGATAGCCACCACGTCTTCATATGGCATCTCTCGAGACACCCGAAGCGAAGATAGCACCTTCCTGTACTTTTCCATCTCTTCTAAGCTAGAAAAGAGTACTGCTTTCTCATCATCTTCATCATTGTTGGACTTCAAAGCAGCTAGTTGTTGGAGGGAACCTATGGTTCAAAGCTAGTTGTTGGAGGAGGGAACCTTCTTGCACTTTTCCATCTCTTCCAAGCTAGAAAAGAGTATTGCTTTCTTGTCATCTTCGTTCATTGTTGGCCATCAAAGCAACTAGTTGTTGGAGGAAACCTATAGTACTGAGGTGCTCTTGCAATGTGTAATGCTCTTTCCTTTTTAAACCATAATACTTTGGCTTGAAAAACACCTTTGCATTGTTAATCTTGTTACCGAAACGATTCTCGAGATTGTCCCATACATGCTTTGAAGTCGGCATGATGAATGAGGTTGTCATCAAAAGCTAGACCAATGTGTGCAAGTGCTTGATCATTTTTGTTGCTCAAGACTTGCACATCTGGCAATGTAGCATCTCCTTCTAGATTTTTTATCCATGCCTTTGCCATTATAGCCCGTCCCGCATCAACAGAAGCCCTATTTTTGTTTGCCATGCTAGGAAGTTTAAGCCAGAGATTCTTACTAATAGCACACATGTAAAATATGAGATTAAAATATGCAATATATACAATACTCCATTAAGCTTGCGGTTTAACCCACAAAAGAGAGAGAGAGAGAGAGAGAGAGAGAGAGAGAGAGAGAGAGAGAGAGAGAGAGAGAGAGAAATCAGCCTTCATTTGATTCCATAGTGGTAGCACATCTTCCACAATGGAGAGGATTCATCTTGTGGAAGATGGTAAGAGTTGAAGAAATATTTATAAGATAGTGTTGAGCGAAGTAGAGCTTGTGAGAAAGAGAAAGAAGGGCTATAATTTATAGGAAAAGAGAGCTCTCAAGACAAGGACAAAGAATAACAAGTGGAAGGATACTTGTTGAAGTAGAGGTCAAGTGAAAGGTCAATTGCTAAAAAAGTGAACAAGTGACAGGACAGTTGTAGACTTGATGGACAACTGTTGAGACACTTGTCGTTACAACAAAGGACAAGTGGACAAACACTTATTGAAAAAGTGAACAAGTGCCAGGACATTTGTGGACTTAATAGACAAGTGTTAAGACACTTGTGTCCCTCTTCTAGGTCTTTCTTTCTGGAGGTGCGTATTGCATAAGTATAAACATCTGAATTTCAAAAATTCTATGTTAAAAAGGTAAATGACTCCTAAAATTTAGGGAATCCTAATTTTTAAGATTAGCATTTTTTAAACTAATTAAGATCCTAATATTTAGAGATCTCCTAAGATTTAGGGACTCCCCCAATATCATAATCAAATGAAAGCTCTTGTCAAGCACATTACCAAAACAAGATTGAAATTTCTAAAAAAGTCTTTAATTATGAGATGCATGCAAATCAAGCAATCAGCCTTAACATAATGTACAAGCTTCCTAACCATATCAACATACTAATCGTAATTGTCTTTTTCTTCAAATATAGTCTACACTCCAAAGCATCAATCCTTTTTGTGTGCGAGCTTAACCCTGGTATGCCTGAGTTAACGACCTCAGGAGCCCAATTCAGGACATTGGTGAAAGTGTATCTATCTTTGTTCGGACCCACTATATGGGTCCACCATGAGCTATGGCTAGTCACCAGTAGCCTCGTTGAAGTGCATAATTTATCCAATTCAATTGGATTAGTTCACTCATAAATATCTATTTTAAATTGAGAAACGCACTTTATCAAAATGATTCCAAAGAGTACATTTTCTATGGGGTTGTGACATATGTCATTTTCTACTAGTCATTAACATGTAAACTGGCTGACAGCATTGAAGAACCAACCAGCATATGGATTGACTATGTAAGTGATATTCAGTCTTGTGCATAATCCATCTTATATTCTCTAGAAGAGCCAAGGTTCAAGGGCTGAGACAACCAACAAGGAGCTAAAGACAAGGTGAAAAGAGAAGATCAACGGTCATCTTCAGGCTGAAAGCAATCTCAGCTAGGTAAAGGTCTCCAAGTCAGTTCAATCCTGATTATTTACAACCACCAATCTGTCATTCAACTCATTCAATAAAGCAAATACACCATACATGGTGGGGGCTCTTCAAAGCCCAACACTGGGTATTATCTTTCTTCTCTCTCTACACTTTTATTCTTATTACATTGAGCTACATATCGTCAAGAACCAAGGGCTAAAAGTTATTTATCAAAGTATAATCCTTGTCTGTAAGCTTTCGCATGTTTTTGATGTCACCTTAGGCTAGGAGCCACAAATGCCTTAGGACAGCCAATCATGGCTACCCTAGGCAACCCAGCTAAAGAGCATGGCCTAACCAAGTCAACATCCAACACATAGGCCGTGCATGTAGCCACCTACACCGAGCTATAGGTGGCACAACCTCATGGGGGCGAAGGCAGGAGCAAGTGGTGTGCACAGAATAGAAATCAGCATGTATGCGCAAAAAATTATAAGGGTGTTTCTTAGAAAAGCTTCAAATGTTTTTTAAGTAGATGTTTTCTTTTTGCTAACATTTTTTATGGTTTTTTAGAAAAGTTAAAAAATGTGAAAAGCCACAAACAAAGAAAAAACACGAAAGTTAAAACAAAGCATGGAAGCCTCAATTATAAGTATCAAAAGAGGGCTTCACTCATAGGTTGTCCACACAAGAAGGGAAAATCTTCCTAGCAAAGGGGGCTAAAAGAAATCGACCACCTTTCAAGAGCGGGATTCGAACTTACAAGCATGGGAAAGCGAAACTTTCAAGCATTTCATCTCTACACTAGGCATGCAAGATTTTCCTTGGACACGATGATATATATCAACTTGGGATTTATCATAGCTAATGAAGCACAAAACAATCATGTGATGGACAAGAATGTTTTTCTCAATGATGACCATCAAGATGATAATGCGATGGTCGATGACTTAGTCACTAAAGTGGACTTCAACACAAGGATGACCTTGCTTGAGCACTAGATTTTAAACGCGGTCTTGGTGGCTACAGGGAGCTGGGACAACGTTAGTGACACCTTTTTTTACTCCAAATCCCTCCACGGGGAAGAATAAGCAAGAGTCAAGGATAGTTGACTCCTCGCTCCATAGATAAAGGGTACATGTTTCGAGTTCCATCCTTTCCCTAAGAATAAAAGATACATATGTTGCAAGGGTTTGTGAGAGGAAAATCCCTTACTTGGTGAAAGGAGTCACGAGTGAAGCACATAATGTGGATAGATTTTGAGAATGCTTTTCGAGAAGAACTCCAACAGGCCAAGGACAAGTACAACATAGTGCCCCAAGTTAAAAGCTTGAAAATGTAGAATATATTGAATATTTAAAATCTAGTAAGAGATAAATGCCCTCTTAGGTGCGCACACCCTCTACATGTACTACGTGTTATGAGCAACTGAACACTTCATATAAGTCATAAGATTAAGTATCATGTGTCATTAATGTGTGCTTCACCTTGCCAAGCGTTAGTACGAGCGTACTTGGTGCACGGTCCCAGAAGACCATTGAGGACACGTGTTCACTCAGTGAAGGTGGAAGACTGCCTGTGATTTGGGTCTACTCTGACAACTGATTCTTCATCAACAAAATCTTATTATTTTTTAGTTGTACTCACTCCATGATATCGAGAAATCTAGCCTTGAGGCTCATAAACACTTGTACATATAAATACTCCAAGAAATACAAACTATATTGAGGGGGGAGGGGGGCGGCCCTTTCCGACCCCAGTGATGGTGTCAAGTGTTCTTTGTCATTTTCAGTTTAAATGTTGCTAAAATGTCTATTTTTTGTATTAGTTAAGTGATCTAAAAATGTGTATTTTGTCTTCCGATTTTGTAGGCCTCCTATAAGGAGCGGTTACATTGGTATCAAAGCCCAGTCGTCTCTTTCTCAAGAGGAGACACGGTGTTTTGAGAGATCGGAAGCATACACAGACACTTGACTCAATGGACAGGCAAGGCAACCCTTTGGAAGTGCCAAATGCAAGAGGTCAATCAAGTGCCTCTCGCGATTCCGATGTATTGCATGGAAGGCACAAGCCTCTTGAGAGAGTCTATGACAGTGCTTTGATGGGACAACCATCCCGTGGAATAGAGCCTATGCACTTGGATGAGCCCAATGCATTGAGGAGTAAATTAGAGCACATAAAGTGGTTTTTGCAATAAGCAAAGGTGCAAGAGCTAAGATTTTTGCAGCAGGAAGATCCCCATGTACAAAGTGTCATTGAAGCAAGGAAAGCTGATGCTATGGTGGATATTACCTTTGAGTCCATGGCTCGTGAAGTGGGCAAGAAGCCAAGAGAGTTGGTACTCTCCTATCTCTTGTGTGGTGAGACATTGCATCATTTAGGGAGGTCACATGCATTTGGGCCACATATTCCTTCTTTGCATCCATGACCTCCATGGATCAGTCTCATTCCACCTCAAAGAAGTCTAAATCTACGGAGTGGTCTTGGTGGGATGAGGTCCTAGCGAAGGGTGCCTACAAAACAGGAGGCACGAAAAAGTAGACACGCAAATATTGTCTCCTTTTACGAAGTCAGGTAGTGCAACTCATTCGAGCACACCTGCTTCATCAGCATGGACAAGACATTGCATTATGTACCAACATCACTAGTGAAGCATGAGAGGAGCTTCGTCAGAAAGACGAAGCAATGTGGGCATCTTCATCGGCTCGAAGAGCACGGGGGGGATTAGATCCTTCCACATATGTGGGCACTTCAGGACAAACCTGTGAAACCATTAGGTCTTCATTTGGTGGAATGCTATCATTTTTTGAACCCACTACAAGTCCATTTGGAGCACCACCACCAACAGTGGACGCGAGGGGTATTGTTCGCTCTCTCTAGGCAGAGTACACTTCAAAAATGGGACCCAAAGGAGGAGGAGGTGGATGGTAGTGTTGCGCACTTCTTCTACCATGATGCCATTGCCTTTCAAGCTACTCGTAGCTTCTACTTCAAGGACATGATGCGCAAGATTGCAGAGTATGGATCCACCTACACTCCTCCATCATCAGAGGCATTGAGAACCACCTTACTAGCGAAGAATAAGGGCACAGTTGCTGCAACAACAGAGATTGTTACGTCCTCTTGGGATAGGAATGGCATCACACTTATTGCAGATGGCTGGGGCAACACTTGGTCCAAATCCATTCATGGTGTCATTGCCTATTCCAAAGGGCGATCTTTCTTTATCTCATCGCATGATGTGTCCGAGACAGGGAAAAGTGCAGAAGCACTCTTCCAAGAGTGGTCAGCAGCTGTACAAGTGGTGGGTGAAGAGAAAGTGAACCAGTTTGTAACTGACGGAGAGAATGCAAACAAGGCAGCCGGCAGATTGTTGTGTGACAGGTTTCCTCATATCACATTTTCTATATGCATGGCGCACTGCCTCAACAATCTTCTTAAGGCCATCGAGAAGTTGGATTGCATTGCTCCTGTCATAGAGCAAGCCACCCCAATTGTATCCTTCATTTACAAGCACACTTTCTTGTTGGCTAAGTTCAAGAAGTCATCTAGAGATTTGTGAAAGTATTCAAACACTCGCTTCGAATACAACTTCCTCATGTTGGGGTCCCTTAACAAGTGTTCTAGTGCCCTAAAGCAGTTGATGGTGAGTGATGAGTATGAGAGGCATGCATTGTCTAGAACTGTTGTAGGAAAGGCGTGTGTGTCAAATATTGGAAACCTCTTTGGTGGAAGCAAGTGAGACGCATCATAGCTTTAGGAAAGCCGATCATCCACTTGTTGAGGATGACACATTCACTTCAACCATACATTGGAAAGATTTACAAGGGGATGGACAAGATGGTGGAAAAGTTGGAGCACATCGAGCAAGATGAACAGAAATACCAAGTTTTAAGGAAGCTATGCCAAGATAGATGGGATATGTACCATTCACCTATGCATGCAACAGGTTTTATGGTTAATCCCCAGTTTCAAACAAGCAATCAATACATAGATTCGGAGGTGGCTGATGGATGGGACATGATTTTGAAGAGACTTGAGCCTGACATTGCAAAGCAAAGAACTATCAAGGATCAACTGGCAGATTACAGGGCTTGCAAGAGGAGGTTTAGAAGAGCCAATGCTTTGGCAGACCGCTTCACCACTGATCCATGTGTTTGGTGAGAGGACTATGGGGCAGACACTCCAAAGTTGCAACAATTGGCCATCAAGATTCTGAGCCAAGCAATCAGTTCGTCTTGTTTGGAGCAATTATGGAGCTCATTTATAGCCATATCGCTTCAAAGAAGAAAAACCACCTTGGCACTCAAAAGACCAATGATCTAATTTTTGTGAGTGCCAATTTACATCTTCTTGAGCGAAATGAGAACCCCCAATCTTGGAAGCATTGGTCAAAGGAGGGTGAGAAGGGTTCAGAGACAAAGGAGCATGCCAGTTTACCGCCTACGTTGATAGCTACTTTGGGCGAAGCAGGGGATTGCAACTCCAACGACTTTCTAGATTATGATGATTTGGGCTCAGATGATGTGCCTCTCGCAAGTTTGAGTCTACTCATGAGTTCCAAACTTGGCTGATGTATTTGCATTATACTTTCTATTCTAAATTCAACAAGACATTGACTCAATCTTGAGATGTCCTTTATGCAAATTTGAGAAAGTCTCGCTGTGAGTTTGTAATTACTAGTTTTTGGTTCTATAGTTTAATTTATCAAGTATATGTGCCGTTTCCGTTCCCCACCGGTTGCCGTTTTCATTTTTTAGGGAGGTGCCGTTTCTGTTTTTGTTTCCGTTTCCCGTTTCTCGTGACCATGGCCACTATGCCTCTTGAAACATCTTTGGTTGCTGATGAAGCCCATCTAGAGAGGGTTACCCCCTTGGATAAGGAGAAGAGAGAGAGAAGAACATGTATCACATCCTAA
Source organism: Cibotium barometz (assembly GCF_041138505.1). NCBI lineage: Eukaryota > Viridiplantae > Streptophyta > Polypodiopsida > Cyatheales > Cibotiaceae > Cibotium > Cibotium barometz. Next base: position 10,319,568 of record NC_141065.1, on the reverse strand, counting down.
AATGCTCAAGGAGTTCAGGGATGGGGACAAGTCCGTGAAATTCGGTGCCTTTCATGGAGAGTATATATACACCTAGATGAATCCCGAAACATGCCTTTCATGGAGAGTATTATGCCTCCAAGGTGCTTGCTTTTGTGGCACAGTTTGACATTACTTTTAGTGATGAGAACTTCACTGAGAAGTCTAAAATTCATCATTCAAGCATGTTCTTGAAGGGGACAGCTGCCCATTGGTGGATCACTGAAAAGACCACCAAAGATCCCATTTGCACTTGGAAAGAGTTCAAGGACAGATTTTATGCACAATTTTACCTCCTAATACAAAGCAAACTCTGACCCAAAAGTGGAATAGACTCGAGCAAAAAGACAATGAAAGTGTGCAACAGTATGTCAACAAATTTTGGAAAGTCTTGCTTGAGGTAACTCCCTTTATGCAACTCTCCGAAGATGAGAGGAAGAGGAAGTTTCGCTCCGAATTGCAACCAGCTTATCATTTGGGCATTGAATTGCACCCGAAACACTCTTCACAACTCATACCAATTGCTCTTGCTACAGAGCAATTGGTGCTTAAGCAAGATCAAGGAGGTTCTAAAGGCAAAGAGAGGGCTGTCCCAAACCTGCAAAAAGATGGATAGCCATTTAAAAAGAGCTTTCGGGAAGCCTAAAAGGGTAGTGAAGCTGAAAGTACCCCATCCAAAGACATTGCACCAAAGAAGAATAAAGTTTGGCTTGACCCCCGAGCAAAGGAAGCAGTATTCCAAAGAGGGGCAATGCTTTTCTTGTGGTAGTAAAGAGCGCATGTTTAGGCAATGCCCTACCCGCAAGAAAAAGCATGAAGACAAGCCACCAAAGGCAAATGTGCATGCCATACCCGATGTGCAAGTTACCATTGAGCATGAAGGCAAAGAGAGAGTGGTATGCAAAGTTTGGGGACAAATCAAGGATCAACCCGCCTTATTCATGTTTGATGATTGTACAACAGACAACTTGATCTCTACCAAATGGCAGTCGCCTTGGTAGAGATTGGGGACATGGGACCCCAAATTGAGGTAGAGGTAACTTTTGTTGGCAAAGAGGTGCAGGTCACTCTTATTGGAAAGTTGCGCATTCATATACGAGGTTATTTGGATCATGAGCATTTCTTGATTTCCCCACTCATGGATATGAAATATTACTTGGGAAGCCTTGGCATCATAGGCTTGAGCCCCGCAAAGAATATAAAACCAACATGATCACCTTTATGCATAAAGGCCGCATGCATATCATTGATGCTGGCAAGGAAGGGGATTCTATCCCAGTTGTCTCTCACATCCAAACTAATAAGGCAATGAAAAAGAGTCTTTTCGCTTCCTTGGTTTTTGTTCGTGACAAAATTGAACAAAGTAATGTGAATGTGGATGTATTGACTCAAGATGGACTGAATTTTCTTAATGCATATAAAAATTGTTTTGCCAATGCATTGCTAGGAGAACTACCACTTGAGAGGCCCGAGGATCATCGCATAGATCTTGTGCCAAGTAGTTCCCCACCTAACAAACCCGCATATTGTGTGAGTGCCTCACAGCAAGGGCAGATCATGAAGTAGGTTACTGAGCTTTTAGAAAAGGGTTTGGTCCAACCAAGCTCCTCAACCTTTTGTTCTCCTGTGCTTCTTGTGCAAAAGAAGGATGATCTTTCCACATGTGCGTTGATTATCGAGCTCTAAACAAACTCACCATCAAGAGCAAGTTCCCAATCCCACGCATAGATGACGTCTTGGATAAGCTTGATGGTTCGGCTTGTTTCAATCGTATAGATTCGAAGAGTAGTTACCACCAGATTCATGTGTACCTCAGGATGTCCATAAAACTGCATTCAGGACAGCTTTTGGATTGTATGAATTCTTGGTAATGCCTTTTGGCCTTACCAATGCCCGGGCAACATTCAACCATATATGATGGACATGATATTTCAACCCCATCATAAGTTCACAAGTGTATTCTTTGATGATATCTTGGTTTTCTCCAAGAATGAGGAGGAGCATAAGACTTATTTGGCTACAATGTTTAAAGAGTTACGAAAGCATAAACTCTTCATAAATGCTAAGAAAAGTGCTTTCTTCCTCTCAAAGATAACACTATTTGGGGCACATCATTTCCAAAGAGGGTGTAAGAATGCATCCTACTAAAATTGAAACCATTCAAAATTGGCCAAAGTTGCAAAATTTACATCAAGTGCGTAGCTTTCTTGGGTTATGTTCATACTATAGGCAAGATTGCCTCGCCATTACATGACCTTACAAAGAAGAAAGCCACCTTTAAATGGACTTCGAATGAGTAAGATGCCTTCTTGCAACTCAAAAATGCTATCATTTGTGGACCCATGTTGATTATTCCCGACTTACAAAAGCCATTCACAGTGGAATTTGATGCATGCGAGAATTGTATAGGGATTGTCCTAAATCAAGAGGGTCATGCAATTGCTTATGAAAGCTGGGTGTCGATTGCATGATGTCGAGATCCACATGGACATTTATGAAAAAGAGCTCTCGGTTGTAATTTATACCTTAAAAATATGGAAGCATTATCTTCTTGGGATTGAATTTGTAGTGAAGACAGATCACCAAAGCTTGAGATATTTTTTCTCTCAAACAAAGCTTTCAGAGAATCAAATGAGAATGGCAAATTTTCTTTCCATGTTTCATTTTCAGATTGTACACACTCCGGGAAGAAGAATTTGGTGGCAACTGCTTTGTCCAAGAAGCCTTATATAGCTGCCGTTTCAGTGGCCTCTCATGGGGACTTATCCGCCATGCATGATTTATATCATTTGGATGCTAATTTTTTCCATATATGGATTGATTTGATTGCTAGTCACTCCCCTGCCTCTTATTTGATCAAAGAGGCTTATCTTCTCAAGGATAACTGCTTATGTGTGGTGAAGGATATGCATCTAAAGGTTATGGAGGAATGTCACGCTCCACCTTATGCAAGTCATAGAGGTATTCTACCTAGGACACGCATGATAGAAAGATATTTCTTTTGGCCAAGCATGCGTGAAGACATTGAGGCATATGTACGCGCATGTATTACTTGCCAAAAAGTGAAATTTGATAGGCAAAAGCCTCCCAGTTTTGCTTCAGCCCTTGCCTATTCCCTCACAGCCATGGGAAAAAGCATTACTATGGACTTCATTATCGGCTTACCTAAATCCTAATATGGGAATAATGCTATTTGGACCATAGTTGATACGTTTAGCAAGCAAGCTCACTTCTTGCCCGTCAAGAAAACCATTAAAGTTAATCATATGGTGAAGCTTTTCCTTGCTCACATATTTAAGCATCATGGTATGCCTAAGTCCATTGTTGGGGATATAGGACTACGAGACTCTTTTCGAGGGCTTTATTTGATAACATGGGCACTAAGCTTGAGTTCTCATCTGCTTATCACCCCCAAACAGATGGTCAAAGTGAGGCTGCAAATTCTGTTGTATTGGATTTGTTGAAGTGTTATGTGGCAGATCAAAAAAGTCCCTGGGAGAAGTATCTTCCACTTGTAGAGTTTGCCTACAATAACACGATACATGCCTCCACAAGAAAGACCCCATTTGAGATTATGTATGGCAAAGGGGTCTTGCCACCCATCCCTCGTACAAAGGATAGATTTTTGCAACCAATGAGTATGTGCATGACTTGGATGTAGCCTTTGCTCAAGTGTGGACAGCCATTGCAAGGTCACAAGACAAGCATAAGAGGGATGCTAACAAGCATAGAAGGGACATGTAAGTCAAGGAAGGTGATTGGGTATTGCTGAAATTTGAGAAAGCTAGGCTTCGAAAGAGGCCAGGATGAGAGGGATCATATCCAACGCTTTCTACTCGATATTATGGACCCTTGAAAGTGATTGACAAGATCAATGAAGTGTCCTATAGGCTTTCTTTACCCAATCATTGAAAGAGTCACAATGCTTTTCACGTGAGTCTTCTACGAAAATATGTGGGGCCAGATTCAGAAGAGCCCGTCATAGAAGATCTGCCCAAGGTTGATGAGCTTGAGGAGATTCTCAAGCCATAGCAGATTGTATTTCACAAAGAGAGAAAGCCACCACATGAGACATTTTCTAGGAGATACCTTGTGAAATTTTGTGAAATTTAAGAACTACTTACCCATTGATGCAAAATGGGTAGATGAGGATTACTTTGTTGTGACTACCCACATCTTTTGCGGGCATATCTTGAGGCTTTTCAGTTGAGGTCAACTATTTAGAAGCGGGGGGAATGTCACCATTTGGTCCATCTCCATTTCTGGAGCCACTTCTATGGGACTCACTCCATAGAGCGACCAGATTTGTACCATGTTCACATGTGGCCAGGCCAGTGTCCCATGTGCAAAGGTCAGTCATCTTGTGTCACATGAACGAGAACCAATTTTTGTGCCACCCGTGTGTGACCAATATTGTGCCATATAGACAGGAGCTTGTTTGCTGCCAACCATGTATGACTAGGATTGCGTCTTATCCATGGGACTGTCACTCCATGGTAGGACTGATATTTGTGCCGACCTTGTCTATCGGATTCTCACTCCATAGGAAGGCCCGTGCCAAGATTTGCGTTTTGCCTATGGGACTGTCACTCCATAGAAAAACCAGGACTTCACATTTCTATCGCACCAGTTTTATGCCCGACTAGAAATCCTTGTACAAATTTCATGAAAGGGAGATTTCGTCCATTACATGTGCATACGCATTTCTGTTTGCATGCATAAACTTGTTTTCGCATGACTTGTTTTCGTGTGTTTGCCTACTATGACGTGCTAGTACACTAGACGGGAAGCCCCCAATGTATCGTGGGTGTGGTGTCTGCCGACGAGTTGCGATGTGTGAACAAGTGGTAAGTATTGCCCTTTTTGGCCTTTTCAAACGTAAAATCCATGAAGTAATGTAAACCTTAATGCTTATAAGGTTGGATGTTCACATTTAAAATATTGACCGAACACTTTCTAGTGTGAGTACCCAAGAGTTAACAGAGTAAGGTTTAATAATATTTAAAACATGTATTGCATGGGAAACATTTCCCCTACACGTGGGTGGTTGATGGAAGGAGGCACCGATTGTATTGAAGGAGAGGAGACTAGATTCACCAACCAATCGACTGCCCTTGTACCCGCTTATGTAAAGCCCTTGTACCTGCCTCGAACCCACCGCCTAGTAGCTACTGTGTTATACTCGCCTTCAACTCACATCTGCCTGTTGCAATAGTACCCACCTCCAGCTCCAGCCATGCTACCTTCATACCCGACTGTACTTGCTGGAGTACCCGACTGCTACTCCTGCCCTGAATCTACTTACAACACCTGTGCGACGTGTGTTGTTGCTACCTTCTTGTACACGCCTCCATTCAGTTGCCAGGTTGTTGCCACCTACAGCATTTGTAGTTGCTGGCCCTGAGCCTGTTGGCTCTACTGCATCAGCAACCATCTCTAGCCCTGATGTTGGCTATTGCATCAACACCGCCTGGTTGTTGTATCAAAACACGCATGTGGCTGCTTTAGTACCTATATCTGAATTGTTCCTACTGTACTTACTGGCTGCCACATTTGTACCGACTAGCTTCTCCATTTATACCTGGCTGCTGTTTAAGCCAATTAGGAGTACAATAAAAGGAGATGATCTTCTCTCTTGAAATCTGAATTAAAATCTTTGCTAAGTACTTGTTTTTATCTTTTCTTCCAAATTCAAATAAAATTAAAGTTAAATATTATTTTTACAAGTTTTGTGTAGGCAAGCATCACCCCCAGTTGCCTTCACCATGGAAGGCCACCG
>NC_141065.1:10226271-10308771 GCF_041138505.1 Cibotium barometz | reverse complement strand
GATAGATTCATGCCATCATTGTTGCCAAGATGGTTATAGCTCACGATAGATGTTGGCTAACCCACAAACAACCAGAGTGAAAACTAGATAGTTGAATGAACAGGCAAAGGACTTATATCTCATTTATAAAAATCACCTTGATGCCAGCACCCACAAGAAAATCCACCAGCACAGACTTAATCTTTGTTTGCCCACTTTTAAAATCGTCTCCTCCAATTAGACTGTTTTGAGACATGGCGTACTCAATGACTCCTGAGAAAGAAGGAAGACGGGATAGATAGATAGATAGAAAGTTGAGAGAGGAGCCTATGAATAAGAATAAGCAGGGCAGGAGAGCATGTTATACCTGGCACGAAGGTGTTTTGAGGGCTTCCATTAATAAAGGGCACATTCTCGTGGATGCATGCTAGGGCATATAAAGTGGAGGGGGAAATCTCAGGCTCTCCCTTTTCCAGGGACTGGAAAAGATTCTCTTTGGTGTCGTTCAGCCCCACAATGACATCACTGTAACGCTCTGTGTTTGCAGTCCACAACACCACCACTTTGTCGACCCGGTTCTTGGCCTTGAACTCTCTGATTAACACCACCGACACATAAGCAAACAAATGCATAAGGATGATGAGAATCTCATAAATTATCGCCCACCTGATGTCCTGGACAATTTTCTCCATCTGCTGTTTCTTGTTGCCCTTGACCATGTGGTTGGCTCGGGCGCCTTGGTTGGATGCAATAAAATCCGGGTCATATATTCCAGGCAGGGGCACCATCTCCTCCATGTAGGGCCGGAGCTGCTTCTGGAGGTCCATGTCCAGAACTCTGGCTCTGGACATGGCATCAGCCAAGTTCAGGCCATTGATGTCCCATCCGCCCAGTACGATATCATTTGGATCGACCTGCATACCACATGAGAGGGAGAGACTTACTCCTCCTCATCATGCATAATAAGAGAAATAAAAGCAACGTCGCACGGAGAGCTTACCATGGGTAAAAGGCTCTTAAAGGGGGCATAAATCTCTTCTCCGTTGAAAGATCCGACGCGGCAGGTGGAGGCCTGCGTCAACGACCCAAAGTAGTTGGCTTGTTGCACACCGTCCTTGGTCACCCATGATATCCCCCTGTCCAACCAAACCCAGAGGCTCAATTGGAGGAGAGAACCAACTTGTGTGTGTGTGTGTGTGTGTGTGTGTGTGTGTGTGTGTGAGAGAGAGAGAGAGAGAGAGAGAGAGATTGATTCACACTTACTCTCGGTTCGCGATCACGCCCGCTGTGAGGGTCGACCCGTTGTTTCCACCCCAGCCCACCAGCATCACCCTAAAAACACACACACACGAGAGCTTTCACTCATCCTAAATCAGAACACCCCAATATCTGCCCCCAGGGGATTCTTACCCGAGCTTGGGGACGCGGACTGATGTCTTGAATTGGTATTGCACAGTGGTGGGCTTGACGACCCATTGGTACTGGCCTCCCCGCCGCTCGTGCACGAGCTCCGTGGTAGAGTATTGGTAAGTAGATTGGATGTAATCCTCCGTGTACTCCACGTTGGGGCTCTCGATGTGGAAGCTCTCGATGAACATGGCTGCGAATGGTAGGACAGGCTAGCGCGAGAAAGAGAGAGAGCGAATTGTAATGGAATGGGAAGAGCGCCTAGACATTCCTTTCCCATGGCACGTCCTCCACCACAAACTTCTTCACACCGTCTAGCGACCTTTTTGATTCGTTAAGGTTCTCACCTAAGCATCTTCCCCAAGGTTCTCAGTTAAGGTATGCTTCCTATCCTCATTGTTCCAAGCCCATCGCCTCCCATCCCTTGCTCCTGCTCCTACATAGAAAGCCCCTCCTCGTGCGCGAGTAGAGATATCCACTGGTCAAAAGCACTTTTATTTACCTCACAAACATAAATAATGATTGTGTCCATACTTCTATGTTCTATCTTATGCAGCATAGTGAAAAGCTTTCCTTGTCCAATTTCAACACTAAAAGTTTTTCTTTAGACAAAGGCAGGGCATGTTTCCCTATGTACTCCCTATAAGTTTCCCCTGTAGGTAAGTCGAAATCTTCTCATTTATTATCAGGTTAAAACCTAGAGAGAGAAATTAACTTAGAGATAAAGAAATGGATTTTGAAAATTTGTTTAAATGCAAAGTTTTATTTTGATCCCATGGACCCAGGGGAGCAAACAGATGGCAAACTGGATAACGAATGAGTAGGAATTTTGGAGTTTCAGCTTATAATTAGGACCGCCTAGTGGGGGCAAGTATCTTAGTAAGGTCTAGAGAGAAAAAGTTACATTTTGAAATCCTATATCTCGAGGACTCATATGTGAGGACATAACTCTATTTGGACCACGAACGAGATATATTTTTAAGGTACAAGTTGGGAAGGAAACCCTGAAGTTATACTAATCAACATGAAATATTCATTCAAAGCCCGAGTGCAATCATGTAACATCTCGAAATTCATCGCTCGAATATTTACGGAACTTCTATAAGGGTAGAATGTGAAGAAAACCCCTGACTGACCCAAGTGAGAAAAGGTTCATAATTGGAACCCAAGGCATAAATCTAAATGATTTAAAAGGGTTGTAGACCTTCGAGAAAAAATATGACTCATGGAGACTAGTTGGGAGCCATTTAAAAACCTTAATGCACATGAACTAGGAGTTGGAGGATTTTAGAATAGCACCACATGCTTGAAAAACTTTTTTTTAAAGTTAATACTCCCTCATGTGAAGTAGCAAGGAGTCCATGTGAATGATTGAAGGAGTGGTGACACCTAGGCATTTAATACTTGCTTATAAATAGATATTAGCCTAAAGCAAATGCATAATCTAGCTCTCATAATCGCTTGATTTTGGGAGGCTTGGTGCAAGCTTTTCGGCAAAAAAATTGGCCAAAAAAACGGCAAAACAAACTCTAGAAACCACCCTGTTTGGAGGCCGGTATCTCCTAAACCGTATATCCGATGAAGGCACTCTAGGGCTCATCTGAAAGTTGACATCCAGCTCTTAGACTTTGGACTAGTCTTCTGAAGTCAAAATCAACCATTTTGGCCTCCGATTAGCAGCTTCAAAATTCGACCCGAAAATCGAGGCAAAAAACAACCCAAAAACCACGAAAAAATCGTAAAAATTAACGTGAAAACGACGACGAGCCATATTCGGGCTACTTTTTGAGTGTCTAAACGATAAAATCACGGATGACTCAAGGGAACAAAGTTGTAGTACTCCAAAAATACTACAACTCCCTCATACAGAGTTTTTCAAAATTCCTTTGGGGAACTCTCAAAAACGTGCTACAAAACAGGAAAAAAATTCTCGTGAAAATTTTTTGTCTTGAGACAGTGATGGAAAATAGGTTTTAGGACCTCCTCTTCCATCTGGGAAGTTCCTAGCATACGCTTTTTTCGAAAAAATATCTCAGAGGTCGTTCACATGCGTATAGCGCCTAAACTAATTAGGGCAAACGGACACCCGTTTGATCTAATGAAGAGTATACCCAGCCTCTTGAGGCTGTAATGATGGACTGTGAGAAAGTATAAAAAGCAAAAAAACAAAAAACAAACAAACAAAATGTGATTGCTCATTAAAGAGCATTTAGGCACTCTGACATGACCACAATAGAGGAATTGGCAGGGATTACACAAGGACTGAACCCAATGGCTGACATCTTCGAGCCATTGAGATCTATGCCGCAAATTCACCTCCCAATGCCATTGGCCATGCCTATAACAAGCGTGTCATCGAGTTTTACACCCCCTGTCACTTCGATTCCACCGGGCTTTGGCCCCTTGCCTAACATTCTCGCAAATCCTATAAGTACTAACCCTTTCCTGAATGCCCACACCTTGGACATACTAACTAGTCTAGGAAGGGGGTTGCCCAAGGACTCACTAAGTCTCTTCCAACAAGAGCACTCACATACGGCCTCAGTGATGATTTATACAGAAATAGGGCCGTACAAATTTCTAAAATTATGGGTAAATATGATGGAACAACAAACCCTGTTCAATTCATTCAAATGTTTGAACAGAGATGTGAAGCCTTTGGAAATCCCAACTGCCCCACTAAGGTACATACGTTGAACTTATGCTTAGAGGGAAAAGCTAGTCGATGGTTCATCGCATTGATGCCGGCGATCAAGACCAACTTCAAAACCTTGAAATCAGCCTTTATACATGGCTTTTCCAGACAAGGTGATCGGTGGAGTGCAGCAACAGAACTCTATTCAATTGAGCGTCAACCTAATGAATCCATTAGAGATTTTATCCTTCCGATAAAACTCTTGGACTCACGTTGTGAGTCATGGGAAAAATTAAACGATATTAAGGAGATGTTTCATGATGGGCTTGAAGAATAACAGCTTACAAAACTTGATCATTGTATCCAATCAGGAAACATTCAATCAATGTTGCAAAGAAGTAATATGTTTAGATGATAACATGCTAGAAGATGATCGTGCTACGAGGTGTTCTTCATCTAAACCAAGTGAAGCAATGGCAAAAGAAAGATCGATCTCGGAATTGACATTCCCCGAATTTTATGCAGCCTTGCTTAAAACCTTACAGCAAACATCTCTAAGACAGGATGAAAACCTTCAAACGTAGACACCCTTAATGCCTCTAAAAGTGAGGAGCGAAATGCCTTGTATTGAATGCAATCACTACGACCATTCCAATTCTCATTGTGCATACAAGGCACCTATTCTTCTATACTGCATATATTGTAAAACCTTTGATCATGATACTAAAAAGTGTCCCGCTTCATCCATAAATGGACTCAAAACCTCCATCTCCCGTGCACAGAAACAGTCCAAAGGGTAGAAAATGCTCAAGAAGTAGTTAATCGGACACTTCAGTGTTTCTATTATCGTGGACATCACAAGGTGGCAGACTGCACAGTTTGGAATACTTCCATGCCCATAGTCACTGACACCTTATGACCAATGTGTAAACGATGTGGCATTGATCACATATTCCACGATTGCCCAAGACGAGTTGCTTCAATGCAACTTGTCTCTCACAAAATACAACTCTTAATATCTTAAGTGTACAAAATGGGCAACTGGCTACATTACCCTTGAATGTACTTACACGCTTATAAGCCAAGGCACAAGAAACAGTCAAAAAAGGAATGTAAAAGACAACACCTCAACATGGGCAGAAGAACATGCTTTAAAACAGAACCTAAGAGAGAAAACAAAACCTTCTAAACCAAAGAAAGACAAGGGACAAAAAACTATTGAAACCAAGGTCGAATTAAAAGACAGGGAAAAGAAGTCTATACAGGACATAAACCCAAAAGGGGACATAAACACGAAAGAGACAAAAGCTATACAGGATGCAGAAGCATCCATATCAAAGACCACCACACAAATCTCAACACCCATATGTATGACATAGGATACAAAAACCTAAAAGAAAATTCGATCTCGTTGCATGGGTAAACATAATAAAAAATGATAAACTAAAGAAAGTCAGAGAATGAAACAAGTTCTAGTACATCGCTAAGTGAGGATGAAACAAGTTCTTACTCGTCGTCGCTGAGTGCACCACATAGACTAATCAAGAAACTAGAACCCACCCAATCACCCCAAATGGATAATGATAATCACATGACATGCGGAATGCAAAAAGCAAGCTCAGGAGAGCATGCTTAGCTTGGTTGAATGTCTTACAGGGTCACCGATTGTGATTGAGCCTCATAATTCCAATCCTAAAAGAGCAACCAAGATACAAAGCCTAGAGGAGTACCGCTTCCCCTTTCAAGAGGAAGACATACTCTCTACATGTATAAGAGTCATTTGAAACAGACTGTACGAACTATAGACTTGAGAAGGCACGTGAGGAATTCGATAATTCCCTTACAAAATTTAAACAGTCTCTCAAAACCTTATTCGGAGGAATGCTCTTCTCTCATGTGGATAAAGCCAGTATCACATCAGCACTTGCACCTTTAATGGCTCATCCTGAGTTATACAAGGACATAACGAACTCCATAAAATAGGATTGTGAGGATTCACAAGTTTCCAAATAGCCCTCATTAAGAATTGTTAGAGGGCCAAGTGTGCAAGTGTACGCATTGGGTACTCTTGAAAAAGCTGAAACCCAAACAAAGGATGAAAGTGAATGGGAATATGAAACAGACATAGGATCTAAAGCTAAAACAATAAGTGAAACACCCATGGTTCCTTTGGAAGATTGTATCATGGTATGGTTGGATTTCCCTACAAGCAATGATGTTTAGCGTAAATGTGCATTGATTAGCCCTCGAGCAAGTCATAACATCATGACAATAGACACTTGGGTGTCATTAGGACAACCTAAACTCATCCCTACAAGCAATAGTATTGCAAGAGGAGCCAATGGACAAAACATTGAAGTTCTAGGTTACTTTAGAAGCACTACTCAAACAATTGATGGCGATATGGAATTTACATTCCATGTTACCCTAGATTCCGTTGAGTATGATGTCATCCTTGGCGGAACTTGGATAATTGAATCATTGTATTCACTAGATGAATCCATGCAAACAGTCACCTTGAACACTCCTGCTATAGGCAATGTACAACTGCTATTATTACGGGAGGAAGAAACCTTGTAGGAGTTGGAACTTCCAACATATCTTACTAAAAAGATCCCTAGGATTTTGGTTGGATTGGAAATTTCAAATGAAATCACCACACCTCAAGCACAGCTTTGTCCAACATGCAAAAACAATCTCATGACCCTCGAGCTATGGGATTTGTTAGGTCAACCCACACTCACGGCACATCCTGAAAGGATTACCTTTACACAAGACTTGAACATGCCATGTTTGGGGTACTTTGAACATACAATGTATATTGACACTAACCCCCTCACTTGCAAGTTTTTTGTGGTTGAGTATGTGTTGGAAGTAGATTTAATCTTGGGGCATAAATGGACTGTTGCTGCCCAAGCACCACTGTGCTTTGCTAGTAGCGATAGAGTCATCATGATGGTCAATGACAAAAAGTTGACAATACCATACTGCCAAGAAGATCCAACTTTAATGGATATCTATGATGTTGATTTCAGCAACAAATTCAAGAATCAATATGGAGACTTAGAAGCACATCAAGAACATAATTAATAATGCTCTTGTCACCCCTCTGGAAGTGAGAAATGAGCGCACAAGGAGCTGTTGCTTGCAAATCGTGACTAGATGACCCATTAAAAAAAAAACCTCGAGGTCAAAACTTGCAAATTCACAAAATTCCATCTCACTGAATTACAATTCATGGAGTTCCATCTCATGTCTTAAGAACCAGCACTATCACGATTTAAGCCCCCATCACGGATTAAGCCATATCACACAAAAGCCACTATATATTTGTTAAGCTTATTGCTTATTATTCTTTTGGCTAAATTAATGTAGCAGCTGCTCCATGAGTACATATCCATACTCATGCATTGGAGAACATTTGCACTAAAGCCTCACCATCAACAACTTCCAGGTACATCTCTGGATGGGGGGGCCATGGTGGGCAAAAGCCTGGTCAATGGTACAACCCATCGCTTGGAATTTTCCTTCACATTACAAACCTTTCCAAACGATGCCACAATCTTCACAACTCAATGATTTTTAATCCCTAGTGAAGATCTCTATATTAGCCTCGCAAGTCGACGTAATTCTTTCAATCCTCACCCCAACAACAAGTGGCTACTTCAACACAGAGCAGTTCAATAAGAGTCTATATGACTCAATTCTTGTACTTCATGTAAATCTCCTTCATTGGAGCACTTAAATATGCATAAAAACATAAAAAGCACATGGACAGAAGAAGACAGGATCAGGTCCTACTCAACAGCATTTAACAAGAATCCTGCCACAAAGGGACATCATTACAAGACAATTACTTCAAAGGATGAATGTCATTTCAATGAATCAAATGAGGAACTGAGAATCACCATCTCATTCTGATGATTAAGTCTACATTCCTCCAGATCCTTCCCTCTCTTCTCTTCCATTATTAACATCTCTTAGTGTTCCCACACTAACAAAAATCACATGTAACCTTGCCCCGATGATTGCCAATAACAAATTGAGCCAAAGAAAAAAAGAGAGAAAGGGACTCACACAAATATAAAATGCAATCATTCGGAAAACAACCCCACTCCCCATCCCGTTAGGAATTCCTAATACACCACTAACCTCTTCATTCATTAACTAGCTTTTCTTATTCCTTCTGCTGGAGGAACAAAGACCATTGAACGTCATTCAACATCAAAGCCATCGCCAAAGCTTGTTCATTCTCCCCACACAGTCTTCAACGCAATCACGAGGATGCAGTCGCCATCATGAAGGGGGGGATGTTAATCTAATTCTAGGATTAACAAGAGCTACCGCCATTATCTTACATTAAGGAGTCACAGTAGATATACCAAAGGGTCATACATTCAAGATATGAAGTAATAGTGTCCAAAACTACAACTTGGACGGGTGCTCGTAATGGTGTGATGGAGTATTTATGGCGATTCCCGCTTCAAGAGCGTGTGGTAGCAAGTTAGGATGAGGTCTTAAGTGATGTACTTCATGGATATATTATGAGAGTAGTCATTGCACTAGCATTAGGCCTCTTATGAGCCTAAGTGCCTGATCGGCCACAATTTAAGTGAGTGTGAACACTTATGGCCATGTATATAAGTGAATTTCTCTCATAATACAATAGACTCTCCCATTATGCAATTGAGTCTTGCTCTTGCTAATCTCTCTCCCTAATGCCTAGTGAGTGTGTGTGAGTGAAGTGAGGTGAGAGGAGGGACAAGGACCCATAGTGCAAGGCGGTGGTGTGCCAACGTTCGCGAGAGACGCGGTGGAATTGCTTCTCAAGGAGTTGTAGATCTTTGAGACCTCAAGGGTTACGAGCTCGGCCATTGGAAGAAAGATCCTCCGACAGTTGCGGTTCACCAGGTCTTTTTGGACGTGTTTCAAGGAGGGTTAGGGTGAGCCATAACATCATTATTACTCAAGAATAACCCATGGTGTGTTGTGTGTGTGTGTGTGTGTGTGTGTATGTGTGTGTGTGTGTGTGTGTGTGTGTGTGTGTGTATATATATATATATTACTATCACATAATTATACAAATTTTTTGAAGTCCCTTGAAGACTTTACCACCATCAAATGAATTCAACCTCCCTTTTTTTATCTTACTTCTATTTCATTCTGCATATCTTTGTTAATTCGACATTCAATCTTGTGTTAAGTGTAGTCTTGTATGGATGTGGAATCCTCTCTGGATTCAGGACAGACCTAGGAACTAACTTGCTTGTAGTCCTGATCAACTCCCCATGCTTAGGCAGACAGGTAGCTCAACGTCCTAGCGTTAACTTATTACATTAGTCACACTACTCCTTTGGAGAGGCTAGGTGGTTCGGAACCACATAAGTGCTGGGTCTTGATCGGACTCCGACACTTTTGGTGATCGTGCTGGGGACTGATATGCTAGGTAGGGGAGTAGAAGATAGAGTCTATTTTTAAGGTCAAATCTACAGAGTAAGTCATAAAGAAAAGCTAGTTGGAATAGATCTAGAAAGGAAGTGCACACACACTGGTGTCGGGAATGTTCATGAGAAAGTCATAGGAGTACAATGAAGAATGCATGTATAATGAAAGGGAGATCAAACAGAGCAATGCATTATTGCCCGGATAGGCCAAAGCTACAGAAAATGAAGGACAACTGCATCGTCTAAGAAGATTTCCTGAAGGGATTCTACACCAGCACAAGAACGGCATATTCGGGAACCATTGAGAAACCAAGAAGGAGACCACCAGGAGCTTCAAAATAGGAGGCAAGAATCTCAAGGAGAAGAAGAACCCGTAGTTGTGGGAAGAATGTCTCTCAAGTACCCGAAGTTCAAGGGGAAGAGCGAGGAGGATCCAGATTCCCACATCTTTGCTTTCAAAACCACATTCTTGACCACTCGAGCTCCGTTGCCACAAAAGTCAAAGTATTTTATGACAACTTTGGGTGGCAAGGCCACTTGGTATGCACAATATGGTCTAGAGTACTTCCAAACATTTGAAGAATTGAATAAAGCCTTCCTGAAAAGGTTTAGGAAAGACAAGACCATAATAGAAGTACTTGAAAAGCTGTAGAGGCTAACTCAAAAGAAGAGGCCAACAGAGGATTATGTAGTTGAATTTTGAGCATTGCTAATGCGTCTCAATTAGCCCAACAGACCTTCTCCAACCACACTAAGTCAGTGGTTCGTGAGAGGATTGAGGGAAAAAGCTCCAGACAGTGGCTCGTATGATTTGGATACCCTCACCTTCGAATAAGTGGTGGTGGCGAGAGCAACCAAAGCTAAGGGTATCCTAAAGCAAATAATCAAAGACCCCAAGAAGAAAATAAAGGATAAAAGGAAGAATAAGGAGGATGAAACTTCTGAATCAGATTCCGAAGACACCTCAGAATAAGAGTCCAGCCAAGAGTTGGATGCCGAAGAGTGAAAGCCCCAGAAAAAGAAAAGTAGGAAGCATGCAATAGATTTTTAAGAAGGACTTAGGGCTCAGGGCCGCCCTACCCAAGATTTTCGGAGGAAACTCAGGATCCAGACTCAGATCGAACGTATGGTGCACAAGGTGTAAAAATCAAGGTCATACAAAGGAGGAGTGCTAATTGAAAAGCACGCAACAACTATGCACTATTTGGGGAAGGTACAACCACACTTCAGAGACATGTTTTTACAACACTCAAAACAAGAATCCAAGAGTGATGGAAAGGCAATAGCAGCAAGTCCCAGTCGTCAACCAAGTTTCCAAACGGGGCCTCAAAATAATAGACTATATGGAAGAGGAGGTGGAAGAGGATGTGGAAGAGTTGGGCAGAGAGGAGCCTGCTTCTACTGCAATGGTCCAGGCGTAGAAAAAATGACTACGCCATATTCCAATGCCATCAACAGAGCAAGAACTGCAAGAGGACCTCTATGTCAACTCTACTTGAAAAGCACACTTAGCGTGTTTACAAAAAGTGCTAGAGAGATGCTACAAAGGGAGGCAAACCCAGCTATAAACATGGTAAAAGTGGACCAAGGGTAAAAGTGGACCAAGGGGGCATGAAAAGAACAAGAAAAGCCACTAGAGGTAATGGATGTGATAAGATCACCAGGGCTTGTTAAGACATCAACAGGAAGGAATCCCGAGCCAGAACAAAAGCAGAAGCCAAAGTAGGGGCAAGATAGTAGAGAGTCCATGAGCAAATCACCAAATTAGTGCAGAGTGCACAAGGGATGGTGTAGACAATGCAAGAAAGCCTGCTCCTGGGAGAGCATGCTGATGAGAGTCTGGATAGGACAAGCTTGGTTAAGAAGAGGGAAGAAATTGCAGTAGGAAAGAAGCTAGTGTGCAATGATAGAGCAACTAGAGAAAGGATGCTAAGGTGCCAACTGGAGCCAATAATAGCCTAGAGAAGCGGAAGTGTCTTGAGGAAGGAAGTGGAGAGGAATCTAGAAGAAGTCCAGATAGGAAAGTTGACAAGGGACTGATAGGGAAAAGAAAGGGAAGAAAAGGAAGAATGTACAGAGGCCAGGGGATGTCCACTAATAAGGAGAAAAGTAGCAACTATGGGAGGATCTCAGCAAGATGAAACTAAATATCACATTGGACCAAATGCTGAATCTAGTTCCCAACTACAAGCAAAAGCTGCTTCAAGAAATATTACAAAATGAGAGATTGGTTCAGATGCCTGTAAACGAAACAAAAAATTCAACAGTAGAATACAAGAATGTGGAAACAGTCTAAGACTGTGACACATCCGTTCTGGAGGTGACCATAAAGATCAGAGGGGGGACAGTGGCAAGGGTCATCTTGGATGGAGGATTGGGAGTGAACATAATATCAGACAGCCTGGCCAAAAATCTAAGAATCATGGATATGCAGTGGGCTCCATTATAGATCCACATGGCTAATCAGAGAAGAGTCCAACTAGTTGGAATAATCAGGGGAGAACAAATTGAAGTGCCAGGATGCACATTCAATGTTGTGTTCATAGTCCTCGAAATGAATGAGATAGCGGGTGCATATTCCATGCTATTGGGAAGACTGTGGATAAGAAGTGGAAGGATCAAGCACAACTGGGATACAGACAAGATCATAATCCAGAGGGGGGAAAAGAAGGTTTGCATCTCGATCGTCGTCGTAGGAAAAGACAAGCTGAATCTGGCTAGCCAACCACTGCATCATGCAAAAGGACTAAATTACCTGGAAGGGATAAAAGACGACGAAGAAGAATAGATTCTGAAAGAAAATCCAAATCTATTATCACTATTTGAGGTGGATATTGAGAGGATTGTACAGAGATACATTCTAGAAGTCCTGGTAGCTTATCTTGAAGTGCTACTAAATGAAGAAAGTGCAAAGGAAGATGAAGAAGATACTCAGGACAGAGATACGTTCTAGAAGTCCTGGTAGCTTATCTTGAAGTGCTACTAAATGAAGAAAGTGCAAAGGAAGATGAAGAAGATACTCAGGACAGTGTGGCAGAATTGTAGGCCGAGCAGGAAAAGGCCATGATGGCTGTCAAGCAGGAGGAAGCCCAACTAAGGAAGCGAAACATCAGATTCTAGGAAGATGAGCTCGAACAAACGACCAAGAGAGACCAAAACAATCACAGTCATTGCTAAACTATAAATCATGAATTCAGAGGGAGATTCCTCGAACTGCTAAAATCCTACAAAGATGTGTTTGCATGGAACTACTCTGACATAAAGGGGATTGATCCTAGCTTCTATCAACATAAGATTAACCTAAAAGAGGATGCAATTCCTATTAGGTAGAGCAAGTATAGAATGAACCCCAACTATGCCAAATAGGTGAAGGAAGAGATTGATAAGCTCCTAAGAGTAAGGTTCATCTATCAAGTGGATAGAGCGGAATGGTTTTCATCGATAGTCATTGTCCCGAGACGAAGAATGGGAAGTTGAGGGTTTGCATAGACTATGGCAAACTGAATGCTTCCACCATATCGGAGCCATACCTGCCTACCATTAACATAGATTCCCAACTACAAGATGCAGTAGCTGGGCATGAGACTTCTTCTTGGATGGGTTTAGTGGATACAACCAGGGTACAGATGGCTTGGAGGATAAAGAAAAAATAGCCTTTGTGTCATAATGCGGGGATTTTGCCTCCAAGGTAATGACTTTTGGGCTAAATAATACTCTAGCCACATTCCAAAGGATAGTTCTACATATATTAAACCCCCTTCATGAGGGTCTTCGTGGGTGGATGATTTCCGTGTGTTTGGGAAGAAATAAGACTACATAACACACCTCACGATATGTCTGCTGGAGAAGTGCAAAAAAGCCAAACTGACCCTTAATCCATCCAATTGTGCCTTTGCTCTATGAGTGGATCCCTGTTAGGGCACATAGTATCTGCAAAAAAACAGTAGATCTGACCAAGGTCAAGAGATTATTGTAAAGCTGCCACTTCCCAAGAGTGCCAAAGAACTTGCCAGATTCCTAGGACAAATCAAATGGCATAGAGATTCAAGAGGTTCCTAGCGAATGTGGCAATACCCCTGTATAGCCCGATGGTGAAAGATGTAGAATATGTCTGGTTAGGATCTTATCATAAGGCATTCTGGAATCTCAAGTGGATACTTTCATCAGCACCCATTCTCCAATAATCAAAATTTGATCTAGTATTCCACATATTTGTTGATGCCTCTGGTTTTGCTATTGGTATTACTTTGATACAGGAATCGTAAGAGGGCAGGTTCTTCAGACCAGTTTACTATGCAAGCAGAAGACTATCCAGGCTAGAAAGGAGCTACTCCATCACAGAAAAGGAGTCATTAGAGATGATCTACTCGATCAAGAAGTTCAGGCACTATCTGTTAGGAAATGTGTTTGAATTTCTTGTGGATCACAAAGCACTCTTGTACCTTGTGAACAAACCAGACCTAGCAAAAAAATTAGCCAGATGGATGCTTCTGTTACAAGAGTTTGAGTTCACTCTAAGGCACAGCCCGAGAAACAAGCACGCAATAGATTTCTTGTCAAGCTGGAGGCATGAGAAGATCCAAAGGGGGTGGACGATGACTTCCCAGATGCGTAACTCTTCATCATAAACGGAGAAAAACCGAGCTGGTATGATGAGATGCTGCAGTTTCTATCTGACTTGTCCTTTCCGGAGTATATGTCCAAAGATCACAGGAAAAATCAAATTCTCTGGAGCAAGTCGTTCATGGTGGTAGCATGTCATCTCTACAAGATGGGCATTGATCAAATACTAAGAAAATGCATCCCCGAGCATGAACAACATGTTGTGCTAGCTAAAGTGCATCAAGGAATAAGCGGAGGGCACTTTTTGGAGAAGTCACGGGTGGAAACTGTTTAGGCAAGATTATGGTGGCCAACAGCATTAAAAGATGCACACGAGTTTGCAAAGGAGTGCGACACGAGTTTGCATTAAAAAATGCACACGAGTTTGCAAAGGAGTGCGACATGTGCCACAGGCTGGGGTAATCGAATGAAGTAGACAGAATGCCTCACAACCCAATATTACCCCTAGAGTCATTCTAGAAGTGGGGTTTGGACTTTGTCGGCCCATTCAAGCTAGCAGCTCAGTAAACATGAAATAAATACATTCTAGTGGCTACGGATTACTGCACAAAATGGGTAAAAGCCAAGGCTCTAAGAGACTGTAATGCATTGTTAGCAGCAAAGTTTCTTTATGAAACCATCATGACAAGATTCTAGTCTTGCTTTTCTTGTTGAGAATGGGACCCCACCCTGGAAAACTGAAAATGAGATGGATGGGCTCATTCAAAATTGTCAAAAAAAAGGGGACAGGAACCTCCGAGCTGGCAAGCTTAGATGGTGAAACGCTAAGGAAACTAGTGAATCGGTATAGGGTGATGTTAAGGAAACCCTACCCTAACATGTCATGGGAAGTTGCCTATATGCCAAGCTCGAGCATGGCTCAAGAGCTCCACCATAGTCACTCGTCACCGCTATCCTCCTACACTTGTTGTCACATCTAGGCGATTGCTCTAATCCAACAGGTGATGCAAGCTTTCTCACAAAGATCGTGTGGGATCTCGGCATAAGAGGATCATGTTGGTTAGCCTAATCACTGGAGAGAGAGAGAGAGAGAGAGAGAGAGAGAGAGAGAGAGGAAACAAGAGGGAACAAGTGATTAGCACTAATCACTCCTAAACCCTAACCTTAAGCACTAATCACTCCTAAACCCTAACCTTAAGCATACCACACATGCTAGATTAGAGTCGCAAGAGAGAGGAAGAGAGAGAACACTTCACTTCTATTGCACAAATGGGAGAATGAGTAACAAACAAGAGAAATTGGCTTTTATAGTTCCAAGACTTTTCCCACTAGATTGCCCGGGAAGAAGTAAGTGACCCGGGGTGCCCAAAACATAGTTACAAGGCTTTTCTCTTGGTTTGGCCAACTGACCAAGATCCTCTGTCCATCGAAGCTCAATACTTGGGAGCGTTTTTAGGGCATTTCCCTCATCAAATGATAGGATTTACAATATAGCACGAGGATCCATTACATAATTGTGCAGATATAGTTTTCATAGGAATGTATGTGGTTAATATACTCCCCTTCCTAAAGTCGATCGTGTCGAGGCATGCGAGGAAGTGTCACACTTGGTTGGTTCTCTTGTCTCTCCAGAAACGAGAGGGGGTGGGGGAGTTAGTATGATGGAAAGAAGTTAGTGGAGTACTAGTGATTAAGTATTCAGCTAGGCTAATGGGCTCTTATCAGTTTGCTTTATTGAATGTGCCCAGTAGTACTCTTTATTTTATTTTTTGTGTTTTTTTTTAAAATCGCCTTTGTGGCGGGACATCTTCATTAGAGGAGTCCGAGTACTTGAATGAGTAGACTAGCATGGAATACTTAATGACTAGTATCCCAGTGGTAGGTGGTGGTATGATTAAAGAGGAGTTAGTAAAACAATGGGGTTAGTAAGTAAGTAGCGAGGGGGGGATCCCAGAGGGACAGGGAGGTAACGCGCGTGGAGACTACTTGTGCTCCGAGATGCTGTATGTTGATGGCAATGTTCATGTGGCAATGTTCATGAAGCTCTGGCATCTTTGTCAAGACATTGTGATGGGTATCTTGGCTCCTGTGGATGTTGATTCATCAAGTTGTGGTGTTCTCTCGCGCGTGGAGACTGCTTGTGCTCCGAGATGCTGTATGTTGATGGCAATGTTCATGAAGCTCTGGCATCTTTGTCAAGACATTGTGATGGGTATCTTGGCTCCTGTGGATGTTGATTCATCAAGTTGTGGTGTTCTCTCTTTTTCTTTTGGTGTGTTGTCTTCTTCTGTCTCATTGAAGCACTTGGATCCTGCGTGGATAGGAGTGGTAGTTGATGGCAAGGATCCATAGGTGTTCAGCCGAAGAAGAATCCTCCTCTCTGTTAATAGAGGAGGGGGTGGAGAGTGAATGGTATGGAGAAGAAGGAGAGGAGAGAGGGGAGAGGGAGTACTCTCCCTCTCCTGGTTTTTGGTGCACGTGGGGGGGGGAGAGAGAGAGAGAGAGAGAGAGAGAGAGAGAGAGGGAGTACTCTCTCCCTCTCCTGGTTTTTGGCGCACGCGGGGGGGAGGCTGCAGCGCAGCCTGCGGGTAAAAATCGCCCCCCCCCTAAAAAATTTTCCAAAGCTTTTTACCAAAGCTTAAGCTTTAATTTAAATTTTACTTTAAAAAAAAGAGTTTTTTTAATCTATTAAAAAAAAGCTTTTCAATCTATTTTAAAAAACTTTTTTTAATCTATTAAAAAAAGAGTTTTTTTAATCTATCAAAGCTTGGAAAAAATAGGAGAAAATATGAAATTTGAGGAAAAAAAATCTTTGGATTTGTTTAAAATTTTTCTCTTGAAGCCCTTTGGCTTTTCGCATTCCCGAGAAACCTTTTAGCTTTCCGAATTCTGAAAAATCCTTTGACCTTTCGGATTCTGGAAACTTTTAACCTTTCACATTTCGATTGTTCTTTGTCTTTTCATTTTCCCGAAACTATAGGCTTTCCATATTTCGGGAAAACCGTTGGGATTCCGAAATTTTTTTGACCATTCGTATTCTAAATGCGTTGGGGGTAAATTAAAAATTTCAAAAAATTCTTGTAAATTAGTGAAAAATTAGACAAAGGTTATTTTAAATTTTGAGAAAATGTGGGGTTGGTGTTTAACATGTGGTGTGTCCATTTGGGTGCCCGATGACCATTCAAATTCCTTTAAAATATATATATTTTTAACCCAAAAAATTTAAAAAATCCATTAAATTTATAAATTTTCATTGGATTTGAGAATTGTCAGGCAGAATTGGA
This sequence comes from Cibotium barometz, assembly GCF_041138505.1. Taxonomy (NCBI): domain Eukaryota; kingdom Viridiplantae; phylum Streptophyta; class Polypodiopsida; order Cyatheales; family Cibotiaceae; genus Cibotium; species Cibotium barometz. The sequence continues at coordinate 10,291,459 of NC_141065.1, read as the reverse complement.
AATTTCGTGAATGATGGGATTCTTAGGAAAAATTAGGAATATTCTAAAAATTATTTTTAAAAATCCTAAAAATTGATATTTTAAAAATATCAATGGTATTTTGGCAAATCTAATTGCTAAATTTTTTTTGGAAAATATAGGTTGAAATGCCATAAGATAGGTTTGGTGCAATTCAAAATTATCATATTTGAGGCCCTATAAAATTAGGAAAAATGTAAAAAAAATCATGATAATTTTTTTTCTTGAGAATTTAATATTTTTGAGGATTATTTAATGTTGAAGTACGTTTTCTCGTACTGACATTAGATTGATGCGGGTTATTCGCATATTATTAATACGATTGTACCTTGTATTAGTAGTTATTTTTGTTTGGATTAATTTTAAACGATGTTTTCATGATTTTTTACCATTGTTTAGCCATTCTTTTTGGACATGTTCCTTAATTTCTTTTTATGGCTATAATCTGCATTCAAAGTGTGTTTCACCTTTGACACTTTTCCATGATAATTTATTTTACACTTGTTTAAGTGTGGTTTGTGCTTAATTTCTTAAGCCTAAGACAAATTCTATCATGGGTTAGTTGATCGGTTTGTTTTGGTGGATTTTATTGGATGTTTTCCAAGTTTTATATGGACTCATCAGGTTCTGCCTAGATCACTTGTGTCTAGGGGTTTTTAATGAGTGCTACACGTATGTGTTTCACTTGCTTTTTTAGTTTGGAGTTTTGCTTGAACAACACCACGTTCATATACTCCGGATTGATGAGTTGGCCACCAATTTTAATGCTTCTTTTGGCATGATTAATGTCCATTAGATGGCATGCATTTATTTTTATGATCAACTATGGTTTTCATGGATTCGAGAAGCTTCTATGCTTTTATCCATGGTTTTATAAGGACCTTTTGATCTTTTGGATAATATCATGTGCTTTGAAAGGTAGCATTTGTCTGTTGTTTTTTGCACTTAATTTTGGAGTATATTGCTTGTACTTTTGTACATATTCCAACTTGGATAACTAGCTGCTTATGTATCTAGGTGAATTATTTTTCTAGCCTAACTTTATTGTGTTTTGGGTAGTTATCATTAGAAAGGCGCCAATAATTCAAAATTCTTTTCTAATGATGTACTCGGAAAGAGTTATTCTTTGATGGGGTCTTAGGTATATAGAGATAGGTTTTAGTATGTGAAAGTCTGGGATAAGGCCATCTTATTCCTTTTATACAAGATTTTATTCATATTTCCTAGACGGCATACTAGGGAGTTTCAAATTAATAAGGTATGTATGGGTGGTATCATGGTGGTATGGGACGCTAGCGATCCCATACCACCATACTAGGGAGTTTCAAATTAATAAGGTATGTATGGGTGGTATGGGACGCTAGCGATCCCTCACATATATTATCTTATGGGATAATTTGAGCTCAAGATTGTTGTTTTGCTTACATCACTTAGCATGTTGACCTCAACATTCAAAGATAATCTCATTTTCTGAATTCATTTAAAGTTATTGTGTGGGCATTCTCTAGATAAACTTCTTTTATCTATAGCCTGCATATATTGATGAGTGTAATCTCGTTGGCATTTTCACTTGTTGAAATCTCTTTCTTTTTAGAGTTCAACGAGTTTATCTTGTTGTGTTCCGATTAAGGAAATTTGGATTCTTCCTTTGTTGGCATTTCTTTTTCTAGTTTCATACTTTAGGTGATTTATATAGTCAACCTGATGGTTTACGGATGCATATATGTATATGCTTACGAGCGTACACTCGTCGCTTTAGTATGGAATGGCCATTGGCAAAGTTTTTTTTTATAGGTATGACCATACGCTTATAAGTGTATGCCCATGGATTTAGTTTGGAATGGCCGTATGGATTTTTAGGTATGACCATACGCTTATAAGTGTATGCCCATGGATTTAGTTTGGAATGGCCGTATGGATTTTTTTGAAAAAAAGTTTTTTTTTTTGGTACAGTCGTACGCTTACACGCCATGGCTTTAGGTTGGTACGGTCGTGGCAAATGTAAAATGGTCGTGGTAAATTTTTTTTGGTACGGCTGTATGCTTACAAGCGTATGCCCATGGCTTTAAGTTGGTACGGAGGTGGCAAATGTGGAACGGTCGTGGCAAGTTGCAATTTGAATTTGAATTTGAAATTTGAAATTTGAATTTGAATTTGAAATTTGAAATTTGAATTTAAATTTCAAATTTGAGGGAAGTGAGTGGGAGAAAACTAAGACCCCCTCATTAATGCAAGTAAGTGGGAAAGGGATAAAGTTAGAGGCTACCTCTAAATTAGTGGATTTCGACTAATTTAGAGGCACTCTAACATAACAATGGGTTAATTTTCTTAATCTCATTATTAATCACTCCTTAACCCTCTTCTTTGCCCTCTAATTACTCCTAATTGGTGAGGAGTTTAAGCATAAGGATTGGATAGGTGGATTAAAAATGTTTATGTTAATCCAAAGACGTGATTATCTCTACATAATTTCACTAATTAGGTCTATAATTAATCCACTCAAAAGAGAAAAAATTAGACAAAAGAGACTAAATTAGTGTTAATTCTTGTTAATTAATGCCTAATTAGAGTGAACTAAACATAGATTTGGGTTAAGGCAAGTGTTTAGAACACTAATGTCACTCTAATTAGTCTAATTACAGGCAATTAGGCTTGATTTGTTGGTTTTTTACTCTCCTTAAGTCCACTAATCACACTACCAATAGATTAGTAATAATTAATAAAAATTAAGAGATAGTTTATGGTTTATTTTGTGTTTTTTGAGAGATTAGGGCTCTATATAACTATGCCAACCTACCTATGTAAAGGAATTAAGAAAAAAATCAAGATTAAGCTAAAAATTAACAAAAAGAGTTTAGATTTAAGTAAAAACCCTCTTGATTAGTCTCTCTAATCACCTAAATCTCAAGTTTTTTTCACTCAAACAAGTGATAATCCTACTCTAAACATAAAGCTATACATGAATCTCAACAAAAACATAAAAAATAACTAAGCAAAAAATCAAAATACAATAAAAAATCAAATAACCGCATGCCAAAGAGCTTCGGGCTATGGAGACTCCGTTGGATTTGAATCAAAGATAGCATAGACAAGTAGGCGGATGGTACTCCCCAGAGCAGCGATGCCAAATATGTTAAGGAAACCTTACCCTAACGTGTTGTGGAAAGTTGCCTACTATCCGTCGAGCTCGAGCATGGCTCAAGAGCTCCACTGTAGCCACTCGTTCACTGTTGTCCTCCCACACTCGTTGTCACATCGAGGCAGTTGCTCTAATCCAACGGGTGATGCAAGCTCTCTTGTGAAGGTCATGTGTGGGAGGATTGTGTTGGTTAGCCTAATCACTCAAGAAAGAGAGAGAGAGGAAGTAATAGAGAACAAGTAATTAGCACTAATCACTCCCTAACCCTAAGCACACCACACATGCTAGATTAGAGTTGCAAGTGAGAGGGAGAGAGAGAGAACATTCCACTTCTATTACAAAAATGGGAGAATGAGTTACAAACAAGAGAAATTGGCTTTTATAGTTCCAAGCCTTTTCCCACTAGACCCCCCGGGAGTAAGTGATTTGGGGCACCCAAAACATAGTTACAAGGCTTTTCTCTATGGTTTGGCCAACTGACCAAGATCCTCTTGTGTGTCCATCATCGAAGCTCAATACTTGGGAGCTCCTTTAGGGCGTTTCCCTATCACAAATAGGAGAATGAGTTACAAACAAGAGAAATTGGCTTTTATAGTTCCAAGCCTTTTTCCACTAGGTCGCACGGGAGTAAGTGACCCGGGGCGTCCAAAACATAGTTAGAAGGCTTTTCTCTATAGGTTGGCCAACTGACCAAGATCATCTTATCTATCCATCGAAGCTCAATACTTGGGAGTGTCTTTAGGGCATTTCCCTCATTAAATGATAGGATTTACAATATGGCACGGGCGCCCATTACATAAGTGTGCGGACATAGTTGTCATAGGAATGTGTTAACTAATATGTGGTTAACAGCCAAAGCCTTATCATGGACGAATGCTAAAAAAAGAAGGAAAAGTGTGTCTAGATTCGGAGAATGTTCAATAACCAGAATCCGAGTCCATTCAAGATTGGAAGTTGGAAGCCGGATGGGATTCTAGAGATGATGAAAAGAGAAAAGAACAAAATCTAAAATTAGGCACTACATATGTAAATATGATTGCAGTGTGCATAGAGAATAAGGAGCCAGTTGCTGGCAGTAGCATGGAGGTGGTTTGGAAATTGAGGTTGTCACCTCGAAAAAGGGTGCATGGATGGAAAGGGAAATATGTCGCGACCATCACTGCTGCCACCTCTCCTCAACCCGGCCATTAATGACCTTGCAACTCGTGGAGTAGGCACTCATGGTCATATTTTGAAAGGGATTTGGAAAAATCATGGAGATGTTGAGAACAGTTATGGCCATACCTAAGGGAGGTATATAGCATGACAATGGCTATACACCTCTCCATCGAAGGCCTAATTCACATATCACTATTGTGGAAAACTTCCTTACTATGCTGCGCTCTCAAACCTTTCGCTTTGCTAAATTTTGATTTCACGCCCACGTTCTATCCCTCGATTTTGTATCCAGATTACCTCTGAGTTCGGAGCCTCCAGTCTAGACGCCTTATGGCCTATTCTAGCCACCTTCTTCTCATTCTTCTTCTGTCGTAATGCCCCTTGAGATGAATTTGATAGGGCGGTCTTGGGCATATCTTGGCTTGTAAGCCCTTTTCCTATTGCTCACCAAAGCATGCCCTGTACATGTCCTCTCGTCGACCCGTCTAAATTGTACATCTATGGGCTATGCCTCCGGATACCTTGCCCTTGCTCTTTTCATTATATCCATAGCCATGCCTACTGCAAAGGCATGGGAATTTGCTCTGGGGTGGTAACATCTTCTTCGAAGACTATCTGCTCAAGTTCCTTTGGCCTTCTCCTACCCCGCCTCCATTTCCACCCATAGGGTGGTATGCCTGTGGGTTCTTGCTTTGGTAGTCCCCTTCCCTTTTCTACTAGGTGACTCCATTAGCAAGGGGCACTAGCAAAGTCGCTCTTTGAATGAGTTGTTGCCTCCTCACCCGGATCCACAAGTCATAAGGACTCGTCGCTTCCATGCACTGCTTTGGATCTAGGGGAGGGGCTTCTTCCCTATCCGGTTACTCCTACCTCAGAGTTGCTCTAGCCCTGTCTTGTTGCATTAGGCGCTTCCAACTAGTTCATGAATTTTTCAATTTTGTCCTAGTTGGAATGCCTTAAGGCACTTGTCTCTCCTGAGCCGTCTAGATTAAATTTTGCATACATTTTAGAGCAGTCTCCTTCCAAACGCCGATGCTCTTTTGGCCCATTTTTTCTTGGATCCTTTTTTGCAAGTCCTCCTTTTCCCTTTTTGCCCACCCTTGGAAGTCCTCTAACATCTTGTCCTTTGTCTTCATTTCCCTTGCATGTGCGCCTTTCTCATGGCCTCTATTGAGTTTGTTCTTTTCTTGAGGTCTACATTGGCTATTGTCAAGGCGACATTCAGCTCATTAATTGTCATTTTCCCCCTTTTCCTCTTGTCACCCTTGCAGGTGTAGTTGCATCTACCTCCTTTTTTTCAGGGCCTTTATCATTTTTCTATCCTATTTATGCTATTCTTTGAATTCTTCAACGAGTTCCTCCAGCTCTTCAATCTGGTCTTTTAGCTCGGCCTCATCGTTTTCCTTTTCTTCCAGTTTCTTTATAGCTACCCACGCGTGCTCTTTCAATTTCTTCATTGGGGATTAGGTCCATTGAACCTTTCCATAACATAATTTCTTTCCCCTTCCCTTCTGATTGTGCGGCTAGCTTCTTTCCATGTCCCTTTCAAGACAATATATCTGCTTTTCCATGTCCCTTTCAAGACAATATATAGCTTCTTTCCATGTCCCTTTCAAGACAATATATCTGCTTTTCCAGACTTCTATTTCTTGCTACAACTGCTCATTTTCCATTTGCAGCTCTCTTTCCCTACTGCTGGCACCTCCTCCGCCTGCTTGCCGACCTCCTTGCCCACTTAGCTGGGTGCAGCTACTTCCAAGGCTTTTGTTGCCCACTTGGTTGGGTTCAACTGCTTCCAAGGCTTTTGTTTTCTTTGGGCTTGTTGTTTGGTCTTGATTTGGATTTTTGAATCCTCCGTCTAGATTTCCACCTTGTGAATGGTGGGGAACCATCTGTTTGTGGGAAGGTGTGGGGGCTTGCATTACAGCTGTTAATTTGTCCATATACTCTTCCCACACCTTCTTCAGGTCCTCTATTGCATTACCTTCCCATTGCTCCATCTTTTTGGCATCTAGTTCATAAACTTCTAGGAATTCTTCTACATGCAAGACCGCCAGCCTGGCTTCTACTTTGACCAGCTCTACTTTGTCTTTGCTACACTTCTTTAATGATCTTAAGGTGCTCCTATCTAATTAGGGTGACTTGGCTCTCCATCCTTGCTTGGCTTTCCCTGGCCATGTCCAAGTCATCCTACATAATTATCTGTTCCTTTCTAGCCATCATCTCCTTCATCTTTTCCATTTCCATCTTCATTTTTCTCCGTTGGCTTTTTGGAGTTCCTGGATTTGCCTTTGTATCTCATCGAGCCAGCCCACTTTCATCCTCCTCCTATGGAGGTCTTCTTAAAAGGATTCCTGCTGGCTCCTCACCATCTGGATGGCAGCATCCATTTCCTTGATGACTGCCTATAGCTTAGTCATCTCCTTCAAACCATCCGTCATGCACAACGTTGAAGGTAGTTGAGAGCTCCCTGCACCCAGTTTTTTTGTTGATGAATCTCCTTCAAACCATCCATCATGCAGCTTAGTCATCTCCTTTAGACCATTCGTATGCAGCGTTGGAGGTAGTTGAGAGCTCCCTGCACCCAGTTTGTGTTGATGGAATCTGGAAAGTTTGCAGAGCTAGTTGTAGAGAGATTTGATTGTGCTAGTTTAAGCTACAAGTTTGTGGTAGTGATAGTCTTCTGCTTGCTGCTACTACTCAAGTCTCTGTGTGATAGAATAGACTTGCCAATATCAACCAAGTCCTCCTTAAGCTTTCGGTTGCCCATTACCTCTGTTGCCGCACACTGGTCCCCTCCTTGGCAATCCTTCCCTTCTTGCTACCTATCTTCTTCTCCCCAAATTTGAAGACCCTTTTCTTCCCCAATCCCAATGCCACATGATCTTTGCACTGTCCGAAGCTTGCTTGTTCCTGGGGTTTTTCTATTGCATCCTCCTTGTTTCTTTCCTTATCTTTTTTGGCTCCTGCTTGTGCCTTAAACAGGGCTATCAGCATACGGGTCAATTTTTGTTTTTGTGTTTGGGCAGGTGAGTTTCTGTAATAACTGCTCCTTTAGATTGTGATACAAGACCTGTATCCATCCCGAAGGTCTTTCTTAACATGTAATATGGTTTGTGGGTGAGATTGATCATCTCCACAACAAAACACATTTTCTTTTGTTGGTCCTCGTCTGTTGTGCCTATGATTTTGAACTCCTTGGCCTTGCCCTCTAGCGGGCCGAACTCCCTAATCATGTCTTCATTCGATTGGCTTGATCTCGGCCTCCCCCTCACCCGGTAATTTGAATACTTTAAAAACATACAGAGAGTCAAATACTTTCTTCTCACGCCGGCCTAAAGGTCTCCCCCTCACCCCCAGTAATTTGATGGGAGCATGATGATATTGGACTTCTAGCTGCTCCAACTATTCCGCAGCTTTGAGGTTGTGCTGGAGATCCTCCTAGGATAGCTTCGCGAATTGTTTTAATCCCATCATGTCAGCATGCTTATCCACCTCCTTGTATAGGGTGGACAAGAGGTACTGAAATCCCATCATGTCAGCATGCTTATCCACCTCCTTGTATAGGGTGGACAAGAGGTACTCAAATCCCACCATCCTTTTAGCTTCAAGAGTGTTAGAACAACAACTGTGGGCTTCACTTTGGCATACTGTGATCATCAAGTGTTGGTAGAGCCAATTAGCTCATTTGGCCACCACCCAGATTGTCGCTCAGACTGACTGTTGTGCAACAAATTGAGTGTTAGAACAACAGCTGTGGGCTTCACTTTGGCATACTGTGATCATCAAGTGTTGGCAGAGCCAATTAGCTCATTTGGCCACCACCCAGATCGTCGCTCAGACTGACTGTTGTGCAACAAATTGAGCCTTCTTGTTTTCTAACAAACTTGTAACAGTTTCTTGAAGAACAGGTAGTACCCATGTAGTTGTAAAGGGGCAAAGGGGGATTAGTCGGATAAGAGGATTAGAGGTTAGGGAGAAGACTTGGTCTACCCACGTGAAATTGCAGGGAAAAGAGTGTGTTCTCACTTGGATAGTTTGAGAATCGTGTGGGTCTACTCGAAGGAGAGGAACAATATTGAATAGGAAGATAGGAGAGTGAGCAGTTCATGAGTAGAGATCTTGCTAAGGCATTGTATTGTATTGTTATTACTTAAGAATGACACATGGATTGGTCTTTATCTTACTTCTATTTCATTCTACATATCATTGTATATTCGGCATTCAATCTTGTGTTAAGTGTAGTCCTGTTTGGATGTGGATTCCTATCCAGATTCATGATAGACCCAAGAACTAACCTGCTTATAGTCATGATCAACTCCCCGTGCTAGGTAGATAGGTAGCTCAATGTCCTAGCATTGGCTTATTGCATTAGGCCACAGTTGCCGCTCCTTTGGAGCCAACTAGGTAGTCCGGAACCATGTAAGTGCTGGGTCTTGACTGAATAGAGTTGATTTTTAAAGAAACTTAAACACTATATTATCAATGCAGGAACCATATCGTTTAGGGATAACAATTTTTCTCTTTTGAAGATGAGATAAGATGGTATGAACAAGAAAGAGACCCTTTTATGAATATGCACACGTGAAAGAGAACTATTTGAAGGGCACGATCCAAGGGTTGCAATTGTAGGATGAGGAATTCCTTTCTTATGTAATTGAGATTCCCATAAGGGATATCGGGATGCTAAATCAAAATGTAATAGTTTATCATGAGCTAGAAATCGTAGGTCTAGTAGACTACTATTGGATCATGCATATAGACAACACTTTCGATAATAATGAATTTTGCTAAGATCACTTAACTTAGGTAACTATTACACCTAAGGACTTTAGGATTCTAAGGGAGGTTGTTGACTTCTAAAGATTGTGACATGATGTGGCTTATATGGTTCAGAGATTCTTTTTAGATTGTGTATGTGTTCCATAGCTATCTTCAGAGTGGTTTCATATATAATCCCCTTCCCTACTGTGAAAAAATAAATTTTGAACTAAACATGTGTGTGTTCAATTTCAGTCTATAGCTTAAGGTCAAGTCTTTGCACTTTGCCAACAAGAAGCCACGTGCATCTCGTGATAGAGCATGTGGTGGCCAATTGTCTCCTCAAAGTGATCAAGTACTATTCAAAGTGTAGTGACTATGCTTATCATCAACCCATATGCGGATTCATGCATGGAATCATAAAAAGAGGAATGCTATCCTAGATATTAATATAATTCCATGGTGACCATACTATGCTTCTAACGTAAAGTTAGGCATGATTATCAAGAAGTTGGACCTAGTCCAATCATGGCTAACTTAAAGTTAGCCATGATTAATCAAGAAGTTGGACCTAGTTCAAGAGTATAGGACCTCTGATTAATAGCCTATCCTTTGGGAGAATATCTTTGTATACTTAATCACCTTAGCCTATAGCTTCCACATGCAAATTTTGTTTATAAATATCTTTCCCACTATTTTAAATTGTTTGGAACCAAAGCCTAGAAAGCAATTTTTGTAGCAAGACCCGTAGATATATAAACTAATTTTTCATATGCTAATAAGAACCCACATAACTTTGTATCATCTAAGAAAATTAAAATTAAAATCCACCAAAGTAGCTTTGTGTGATGATTTGCCATTGATTTATTCTAGAATCATGAATCAAAATGGATGCCATACTACTGGACCCACAGTGGAACCCCTCGACAATGATGTCAAAGAGGCACTCCATAAGGTTCATCTTGGTCCATTGAAAGGCTCAGCTTTGTCCGTTTAAAGGCAAAGGGAAGAGCCTAGGTGAACTGGTGGAAACATGGATCGATTATATGGATGAGTATTTCAAGGTATAGCCAGGTATAATGAGAGGATCCTAATGGCTCTCACACCATGGAAGATTGTCGCAGTAGCTCAAAATAGATGGAAGAATTATTATGATTCCGATGGCCTAGAGCAAACTCAATTAGGGTGGAATAACATGAAGAGGTATCTTTGCCAAAGGTTTTAGGGTTTCATGAAGACAACATGAACAACTTTATAGAATTAGCCCATGTAGGAAAGACCATTCAAGAGTACCATTAGCAGGCTTTAGCAAATATCCTTCGATTTGCCCCTATAATGGATGAGGTTGCTCTTCTAAATTGATTTGTGCAGCAGCAAGCCACTTGATCATCAGCTGATCAAGAATGCAAAACCCACATTAAACTCATAAGTTGTGTCTATGTCTAAAATTTTACAAAGACTTTTCCCCATAGAATGCCTCAATCATCTTCTACCCATGCAAAGACATCTTTTCCAAATAGAATGTCTCAGCCATCTTCTACCCATGTAAAAAGATCTTTTATCCCAGGGAATGTTTCCAAGCCTCCTCTCCCAAAGCGGAATTGTGGTCAAAGTCTCAGCCAAATCTAATCAAGGGTAATGCTCAAGCCAAAAACAAGATCTTACTCTCAAGTTTTGCCAGCTTTAGAGTTTCCTTCCATGTCTAGAGAACAACATGAGTGGTTCCTCAAAAGAGATCAGGTGTTTTAGATCTCATCATCTTGGACATCAAATCATAGATTTCCCAAATCCTCCTAGATCTTTTGTGTGACTAGTCAAAGCAACCAGTAGGGACCTCGCTAGATCTTTTGTGTGACTAGTCAAAGCAACCAGTAGGGACCTCGCTACCAAAGACCAATAGTCTCTATCATCTAGAGTAGTCAAGGTCTCCCCTAAATCTGCGGTTGGTTCCTAGTTCAGTCAACCACCTCCAAATCAAGAAGAGGAAGAAAGAGGTCAAATCTATGTAGCTATAGAGAGCATCAAGGTGAGAACAAACAATTTTTAGCAATACAAGCCTGAGCAGACTACTAGGGCAAGAAGTTTCAGCTTTTGATTGACTATGGTAGCACCCATTGTTTCAGATCACTTGGATATGTGCGTAAATTAGTTCTTGATAATAAAAAAGAACGAACACTTATGCGAGTAGAATTGGCTAATGGAAAGCTTATCTTCACTCACCACATGAGAAAGATATAATCTAGTTTCTCTTGGATGGGAATTCTACTAAATGCAAGTTCAATGTGTTGCCCTTAGTGGCATTTTGGGCATGGATTGGCTCACCAAGAATCAAGCTGATATCCTCTACCACAAAGGAACCATATCTTTCCTAGATCTTCAAGGGAATAAGGTTCAAGGTATCGGAACCTATGGATCTCCCTCACTACATCTAGTGAAAGGCTCCAAATTACTAAAGGGACTTAGGAAAGGAAATGCAATTTATTTCATCAAACTAAACCCAATAAACAAGGATACATATCCCAAGAGCGAGAATGGCTATGTAATTATGCCGATGTTATGGCACGTTTCTACCCCTTCTTTCAATAACTCTCTCACATTCATGCAAGAATGGAAATAGAGTACAACAATGGGGATGCTTACCTTGCTTCCAAGCCCATTTTTCTTTGTCACATCCTGTAAAGTGACTTCTCTTGTTTTGGTCCTCTTGTCATAGGACTTGATAAATCTTGCACGCATGGTTGCATTGATTATTTTGGGAAGCTTCTCTACTGCATATTGATCCAATAATATCGTTTGCTAGCTTAGCCTTCACCTATGGTGTCTCAATAAATAAGAGGCACTCTGAGGAGGGATATTAGAAAGCAACTTTGCCCTTGGTGGTTAGCGCCTCCTTGTGGATGATCCTGCCATCCACATACCTTAGGTATGTCCCCAAATGTTTGAGATTTTGGCCCTTGTAAATCTTCCTCTTCCCCTTTTTCTTGGTTGGTGTGGACCCAATGTTGTCTGATGACTCAGGCTCTATTGAGGCATAATCAAAATCCTTGTGCTCCTCATCCTATAAAGTAATCATATAATTTTGTCAGTTGAAACCTGGCTCGTTAGGGTGAATCCTTTATCTTCTCTCTCCATCAATATTATATATATATTTTTGGCTAGATGTTAATAAGTTAGTATTAAAAGCATTTGATAGTGTATAAGAAGTTTTCTACATGTATGATGATTTGGAAAGATTCATCAAGCGTGATAAACTATATTATTTTATCACGCAACGATAATAAATTTCAACATTTTTAAGTAAAAATATGTTATAATGGTTCATTTATGCAAAAGAAGATGAGATCAAGGTGAAGATTTCCATTCTTGATAACTTACATCGATATGAAAAACCAAACTAGTTTTTCATGGTGTGAATATTCACATCTAAAAGATGTTAACATTTGAAGGCACAAAGATGTTAGAATGGTCTACTAAAGCAAAATAAGATGTAAGTAATGTGTAAAGTGTCATTCTTGGACCTTTTTTCTAATGTGAAAACCCGTATTGGTTTTTCATGGCATAAATATCTTGAGATATTCAGGTCTAAAAATTATCTTGTTTTGAATATTTTCATGCATTTTAGTAATACAAATCACTCAGATAGTGAGGAAAGGCTACTAGATCATGTGATTTTTAAGATTTTTGTGGTGTGAATAACCATGGTGGCTACACGTGTCTTTTGAAGAAACCTGCACCTAATAAAAATTAGTACTTTGGTGCAAAATGGCGTTAGATTGGTGTCACAAGGCTAGAGAAGATGAATGATATGCGATTCAAACAATTCCTAAGATTAAAACTTGGCATGAAAGTGGTTTTGACTTGGTTTTTCATAGTCGTTTTGATCATGAAAGTGAATAAGGAGTTCATAATTATGCTTAGGAAGATGTAAATGTGCAAATGCATGCATTTTTCCTTTGATTTGAGAAGGTTGTTTTGGCATGAAAAACTAATCTAGTTTTTCACGACATGATAAACCAGACTGGTTTTTCTTAGCATAAAAAACTAGACTGTTTTTTTACGCACTAGTGAGTGACGAAGATAGTGAAGTTCTTAATTATTTTGGAAGTGAATGATAGTGCAAAGTAGTTTAAGAGACATGACATTATATTTTACTTCTGTGTTAGGGTTTGTGCCCCCTTTTATATGTACAGCTAAGAAGGACTTTGGGGATAGTATGAGATAGAGGGAATGGCATAAATGAATTGAGAGAAATTTTTTGCATATTCACATCCTAAAAAGGAGACATAGACTGATTAAGAGAAAGTTGTTGTTTATGTACACACATTTGTGATAGCAATGGGTAACCACAATAGATAGATGAAAGGAAAACATTTAGAGACGGGAAAACTTTGGTGTGTGAGTGCATTCATGAGTGTAGTTGACACAAGAAAGCCCTACATTGGTGTGTGAGTGCAGTCAACACAAGATGTTGTAGGCATGGGAAAGAAGGTGAGGTTCAAAGGTGATGATATAATGCAACAAAGAATACAGGAAGAAGATGCACCCTTCAGATAGTAGGTAACCATAACAGATAGATGAAAGGAAAACATTTAAATAAGGGAAACTCCTACCTTGGTGTGTGGGTGTTGTTGACATAGGATGGCAAAGGTCGAAGGTGACAGTGCGTCAAAAAATACATAAAGACAAGACACAATCAATGAAGCAAAAGATGAATGTAAAGAAAGGAAGAAAATTGCATAAATGCACACACAAATTGAGGGTAAGGGTGGCTAACTCATTGAGAAGGTGGGTGACATGTGTCATAGTACTTGACTAGTCAAGATAGTCACACGTGAATTAGATATTTACATCAAAAAATATTGATGTCTTGTGATTTTGACCAGATGTAGGCTCTCTTACACCATGGGAAGTTTGTGGTCATCACCTCAGTTGTGTTGATAGATTTGAAGCACTTTTTTAGGCATGAAAAACTCCAGATGCTTACGGTCATCAATTTCTACTAGTTTTTCACACCAATTGAACTTTTGAATTTCATGTTTTTGGACTGATTTCATGGTGCACTTGAACACTTTGAAGACCTTAGCATTTATGCTACTTTTGCAACAACTTTTTGGGCATGAAAAACTCTAGATATTCATTGGTTTTTCACGTCAAATGATTTTTCAAATTATCTTCTTTTGAGGTGATATTATGGTTCATGTGATCCCTCGAACATGCTAGGTATGATTTGCAATGCTATTGGAACACCTTTTTTGGCCATGAAAAACTTGAGTTTTCATGGCTTGAATAAGTCCATTGGTTTTTCACGCAAACTGATCTTTTGAATATCATGCTTTTGAGTTACTTTCATGTTTCTTATGATCATTGTGAAGTGCTAAGCATGATTTATGATCTTTTTATAGTAACTTTGAAAAACTTGACTGTCTGAGAGGAAAGTCACGTGTGGACATTCCCACTTGTCATGATTGTCTCTCCCAGGGGCATAGTGGTATTCATGATACCCCCTTTCTTCTTTTGCAATTTAAGGACATTGGTGGCAAAGCTACTATAGCTTCTTAACACTGAGGAGCCAGTGGTGGCATACATGAGATTAGCTTTCTAAGGGGGATTTGTTTATGAATAGGGCTTTCTTTATCCCATCTAGTGCTAGAGCTGCTTTGAACTATGAGAAAGAGAGTTGTGAGCTCCGCACAGGCAAGCAACATGCATCAACAACTCAAACCGATTTTCAGCCATTTTAGAGCATCATGAGCTACTGCAGTTTTCAAGCAAGCACTGGTTTTGGGAGCTCCCAGCAAGACTAGTACTATTTTCAGGTTGGAAATTGGAGCGTCCTCATAATCATACCAAAAAACAAACAACTATGTAAGCAGTTCACTGCTCTTAGTTCAAGGCACAGAGCGCTTCATCACCCTTTTGTTTTGGATCAGCGTAGAGCGCAGACCATAATTTACATGGAGTAAGTGTAGAGGTGCTCTTAGTTTAAGGCACAAGGTGCTTCAGCACCCTTTTACTCAGGATAAGTACAAATCGCAGTACAAAAACAAAAAAAGACAGATTGTGGATCATTAGCTCTCGGAGGCTCACCAAGCACAGCATAGTAAAAAAAACACGAACTTGAACAAGGGGGCACCACCAACATGAGGTGGAAAAGGGAGAAAAAACATTTTGAGCTTCAAACAACGAAGGACGCCATTGTGAGAGGGAAAAAAAGAGATGTGTTTCATTTTTTTTTATAGGTTTTGAAAACCCTAGGGTTCCTTTTTTCTTTCACACATTTTATCCGCCCACACTTCTTTAGCCATGACTGTTTGGGCATATTGGTGTTACAAGGCCTTGTTCACATGGGTGCAGTGGATAGATTTGGTGTATTATTTGGGCTTGTTCACACGCGATGTGAATTCCCTATACATTATTAGTTGTTCACGCATGTGGTGCATCATGTTTGGGGTTTTCTTGGTGATTGTTCACACATGATGTGACCTATGCATTATTAGTTGTTCACATGCATTGTGCATCATGTTTTGGGGTTTTCTTAGTGATTATTCACACACGGTGTTGTTGGTGTTGTTTACACACGCTTTGAGCATTGTTGTGTCATTCACACACAACCATGGGATATTCCTATTACTTTTACTCTTCATTTGATCGCTATGATGCCAATCCGAATCGTCATTCACACACAACCATGGGATATTCCTATTACTTTTACTCATTTGATCGCTATGGTGCCAATCCGAATCGTCATTGACATCACTATATTACCATCTCAAATCCTGATCTCAGGAGTGACGCTCATGCATTAACTCTATGGCTATATCATTGATATTTTAAGTTGCCATTTTGTGTCATGGTTTACATATCTTTTGTTGATTTCGCATATACATTATCTCTACATTTGGTACTTCGAGGCTTAGACCTCTATACTCTCATTTATAGACTTCGTGCTATGACGAGGTAAGCATACTCATGCCATTGTTGGATGTTCAAGCTTGTAGATTTGTTGCCTAGTCATATGAGGAGTTATTTTGATGAGGAGTCTAGATGGTTTGCGTATGGCGACTTCATCAACTCGTTGCTTGGCTATCTTGGCATGGATGGTTTGGCTTGGTTCACATGGTACGAGTCTTCTTTTGGTGACTTGTACAAGTGTCCCACATTCTTGAGCCGCCATAATTATGTTTCAAATGGTGTAGATTACATCAACACGGATCTAGATGATGATGATGTATCTTATACTCATACACATGATGATGTATCACACACACACATATGATGATATTGATGTATCACACACACGTGCACATGATGATACTATATGTACACATGATGATAGTGATATATAGACTTGAGTTTCTTATGCTAGATGTATTAGGCTATTCTTCTAGGGCTGTCACATGTGGAGATATTCACGATACCATTACTCATAGTTCTTGTAGTTTACCTGGCAACATTTATGTGGGTATATTGCATATATTTGAGCAGTTAGGTATTGAGCATGAGGGTGCTAGCCTATGACCTTTCATGTGTAGGTTAACACATGACTTCTCATGGATATGGCTTAGCTCTATTCCCATGTCTCAACTTGGTTATGATCCCTTTATTACATTGGTATAAGAGACATGGATTCTCTTCATTGCAATAGTATCAGAGCCATGGCTCCCCTTCCATGCACTGACTAACAAAAATTCAAAATACTAAGCTAGATTACATAAATTGTTCAAATCTGATATGTTTAAGGTAGTTATAATGTCAGTAGCATCCAAAGGTAGATTTCACCCCAGACTTGGTCAGGGTACACAATAACAATAAGTTTCTAGTATTCCTCCTTTCTCTATGGGGATAGCTCTCTCTCTCTCTCTCTCTCTCTCGTCCCTCCATTCTCTATGGGGATAGCTCTCTCTCTCTCTCTCTCTCTCTCTCTCTCGTCCCTCCATTCTTACATTAATGGTGATAGATGTTCCCATTTGCGGTAGAGATTAGGGTAAGAAAAAAGGATTGTTCAAAGATCAAGAGTGTGTTCATTTTTTGGTGCCATAAATTGGAACCGAAAAAACATCTTACTCTTCATTGATCTTTCATGTCACACTACAAGCTTAGAGAAGAATGAATCTATGGAAGTCATTATTCTATATTTTTCCTCCTTTCTCTGTGGGTAGCTCTCTCTCTTTGCCCTCCATTCTCACATTAATGGTGATAGATGTTCCCATTTACAGTAGAGATTAAGGTGAGAAAAAAGGATTAAAGATGAAGAGTGTTGGTTTTTTGGTGCCACAAATTGGAACCAAAAAACCATATTACTCTTCATTGATCTTTCTTATCACACTACAAGTTCAAAGAAGAACAAATCTATGGAGGTTATTATTCTATATTTTTAAAAATCTTATAGATTTGATTGTTATGTTTATTTGAAGGATTTAACAAAATATTTAGTTTAATGATATGTAATATTAATGATTTTATAAGTATTTTAAGATAAAAATTATATTTTTAAAGTTCAGTGGTTTTGATTAGCTGCTATTTCCACTTGGGACCTGACATCACTACTTGTTTCTGTTTCATTTCTTTCTATGATACACATCTTAATAACAGAATCATCTGTGATGCCACAGGTACTGACCTCACCCTAGCTCTCACTATCGACATGGTCAACAAGGCCTTGAACTTTCCTTGGGCCATAGAACCATACCAAAAGCTCAATGACACACATGGCATGGTCCACGATATCATCAGGGACCTTGTAAAATCCAAGATGGCATCAAGTGTGCGAAGACATCACTTGCCACCAAGACCTATGCACCCCAGCCTGCACCCTTACCATGTTGACCAACCTCTGACAGGTACAGTCGCACCACCCCGCCTACAATCTCTCCCTTCTCGCTCACCTCAAGTTGGGACAAGCCATCAACTGGGCTGACCACTTTCATCACGAGCTCCATAGAATTTGCACCAACCCCATTGGTAAGTTCAGGGCAGCTATAATCCTCACCAAGGTACTTTATTATGCCATCCTCTTACAAGGCTTCCCTGATCCTTATACAGCAGGTACCAAACAATGCCACCCCAAGTAGAAACCCTCCACACCCCACCCCACCCTAGTGGTGTCGCCTTCCCTCGCCAACTCTCCACCGACCCACAAGAAGCAGAAGCTATACCATGATAAGTGAAACCTTTGCCGACTTTATTCAGACAAACCTCATGGATAACCCCCACTAGGTCGGCAGAGCCATAGGTCCAAGCACAAATTTGGCCCATGTTGGCCCATCCCACATCATTCTTGAAGGTGCCAGAAGAGTCGTCAACTTTGAAAGCCAACCTTTTTTTACCTCCCCAGGCATAGAACATCACAGAGGCCCACCACCACTAGATCTAGCAATCTAGTAAGGCACCCTAGCCTCGGTGTGGAAAGCTTTTCCTAGGCACTCTTCCATTCACCACAGGGCCACCTACTAGATTTTCCTATAGCTTCCTCCCTTCTCTAGAACTTACCAGGGAACACAATTGCTTACATGGCTAGGCAAAAGGCATAGAGATGTGACATAACAAGCCCTTGAGCCTAGCACACACAAATATCACCCATTTGTTGTTGGAGATGTAGAAGGAAGTGGCCATTTCCCTCAACGATAGATTATTATAGGTCCAACCCTCGAAGCTAACTCGGACTTCTGCCGGAAGTCCACAACTAGATGCTCAAGCACTGCAAAGACGTCTTGAGAGCCCTAGATGCCAAAGACATGACCATTGCTTAGCTAGAGAAACTTTTATTTGAGCTCAAGGCTAGACCCCAACTTGAGAAGATCACCGCAGCCATTGAGAGGATGGGCTTCTTGATGGGATGAAGCCACACGGACCTCCCAATCCTCACCATCCCTCCCCAACCCCCCTTCAGCCTCCTTGAGCTTCAACATTGCACCCTCCAACTCAGCCTCCTCTAGTATAACATTTTCCTCGATGTGAGGAGATCCCCACCACCACTTTCTCCACCATCCTCTCCAGGTCCCTTAGGCCTCCCACACCACCCTTGTCATGCTCTTCTTCCAAAATTCCATCTCCCTTACTGAGCCCTCAACCATTTTTTGCTTCCCTCACCATATCCTTTGCCTCAACCTACAATCCCGGTGCCATGTCCTTAACTTCTTCAACTTCCTATAGACAAGGGGGATTTCATAGAGCTCTTTGTCCCTCCAAAGCTATGCCTATAGCCTTGCTCCAAAGCTATGCCTATAGCCTTGCTCCACCATCATCATTAGTCGAGCGCTCTAGTGGATGCACACACATAGTTGTGGCATGTCGTTTGATGATGCCTATAGCTATCTCACTGTCATCGAATCAAGCATTGCATATAGCCCCCTTGGCATCCTTGTTTTGTACCATCGCATCTATTGTATTTGCTAATGTGCACCATCAAATGACATGTGTTCGACATAGTCCATGTGGCATACTTGTAGGACATCTCTGAGTGCGAGGAATCTAGAGAAGCCTTGGAATTTTAGCAGTCCATGAAGCCTACACTTGAGGTCAAAGATGAAGAGGAGGATACCACAGACACTACCTGCACGGGACAATGATGATGATGATGCATCCGGTAGCAAAGATCTCTCCAAAGAAGGTTCCCTACTAGTAGGTCAAGCAGGTGGTCCCAGTGTGCCTCCCTAGGACCCTTCACCATCAGGCGGCCCCTCTCCCTCTGCACCTACTTTGAGCCCCCCCTTTGCCAAAGGCAAAGAGAAGGTACAAGCCTCAACAGTGCCTTTCCCTCTCAACCAACCCTCTACCTCTGCTACACATCTCCTCGTCTTCACTTCACCGTAGCCACTCCTCCCTAGAAATCCCCACCTACCTCTCCAACTCAACCACCATCACCCCCCTTATCTCCCAAGATGGCCCCACCACCAACCTATCTTGTTAACGTCCTTTTACTGGACTCCCCAAGGCCTCAACCTTGTATGTCGACCACCCCTTTCTCCCATCGTAGGTCTTGGAAGAAGCTGAGATCCCCAAAGTCCCCATCAAAGAACAACAACAAATGCATCCACCTAACTTCCCATTCAGTTAGCACAATCCACTCGATAGGATAGACCATGTCCTTAGAATAACAAACTAAAGGTAATGCCCAAACCCTACCTTAGACACTAAATAGGATCACTGATTTCTTGGACATTAACCTCATCAAGTTCTATCTAGAGTAAAAGTTATAGCAGTGGCCCAGATCTCATTGAGTAGGGCAAGGGAGTTTATAAGCGACTATAGTCTAGCGCAGCCCCACTCATGCATGATCTTATGGTGGGCAAACAACATGTGTGTGGCGTGATCGCCATATCTTCTAAAGGTGAGATATTGAAAGGTGTACTACTATGCCCTGTGGTATCTCAGGATAAGCAGGAGATGAGCATTGGACCTTTTTGAGTAAGAGCTAGAGAAGAATCCAAAACTATAGTTCAAATTTCCATGGATCCCTTTGTCCCGACCACCCCTTATCCTCACTAAAGAATGGATGCTTTCACACTATGCACAAGTTCCTACAGGATTATAAAGTTGTGCCAGACCCAGATATGGTGACCAACCATCCACTTTTTTAGGCTCATCATTGTACTTTTGGTGGAATTCCTATAATGGCACGCCTTTAATGATGAAGGTCTATCGGGCATGGCCTTTGACATCAACAAGGGTCCCACCCTTTGCCAAATACTCGACTACTACAAGTGAGTATAATGGATACAAGGCTGGCATATGCTCACTTTCAAAGACATGTTCAAAACTGCCTTTTTGGACATCCTACAAAGCCTTCCAACAAACCACCTAGTACACGAAGTCCCACTTTGACTTCTACTACTAGAACTTCAACTGCTTCTACCACTAGCCTCCCATGGAGCGTCATTGTTGATTCCAAGGAACAAACTGTGATTAGGGAGGGGGGTATGTTAAACCACATTGGCTAACATTACTCCATATGTGGTAACTTCTTCAAGCCATATTTTTGTACTATGCAATGCGCTTCATGTAAAATGATTATGGGAAATCTCCGAGCTTACGACTTGTGTAAAGCCGAAAGATAGTAAAACACCGAGCTTATGACTTATGTAATGTCAGTGATGTATATTTAGGCTAGCAAGTTAGCCTAAACTAGATTATTGGCTCCTCTGAACATTAGTTGGGCACACCTAGGCATTGTACAAATGAGTATTGTATATAAGACATTTTGACTAATGAGAAAACTTATCACAATTGAGTTTAAGTCTTCTTGCTCTTGTGATTGAGTTGCTTGTATTCTTTTCCCTTCTTCCTTGTTGCATGCATGCTTAGGGATTCTATGGGTGAGTGATTGCATTGATGTATGTGCTCATCTCCCTCTCTCCGTCTCTTGTCTACCCTCATGTTTTCACTCACCGTGGCATAGAAGTAGAGGTTGAGCTTTCCATAGCTCTCTCTCTCTCTCTCTCTCTCTCTCTCTCTCTCTCTCTCTCTCTCTGCTTCCAACCCATTCACAAAGCTCTTTTGTGGTGGTGACAATAAAGGTGGTAAGGTTGAGGACCCTAGCTCTCCACAAGAGGGAGCTACTTTACCTAGAGTGGCTTGAGGTGCAAACTTGTGGCATGACCCTTGCATTCTCCTCCCCTTCTCTCTATCTTGCAAGGCTTGTGTTTCTCTCTTATGAACACACTCGCATGAACAAAATAATGTACAAGGAATCATAGAAAAATATACATTGTGATGTTAAGAAGCTAGTATTCTCACCCTCATATAGCAAAGTTCCAATTTCAACATGAAAAACATTTAACTTTCCACTTAAGCACTTTACAGATTACCATTCTTCAACTATTTGACCAGATATAATGGTGAAAGATATACCATATCTTTATCTCAAAAATTTAAATCTAAAAAATATGCTAAGTAATTAGAAAGTCGTATTCTTGCCATTATTTGGTTTGCAATTCAATTATTTGGATAGAAAACATTTAGCTTTTAAGCACTTTACAGATTACCATTCTTCAATTGTTTAATGGATATAATGGTGAAAGACATACCTTATATAGCATGACAAAACATTTAGCTTTCCATTTAAGCACTTTATAGATTGCCATTCTTCAGTTCTATTTGTGGATATAATGGTGAAAGACATACTAGACATAGTATATCTTTATCTCAAAAATTTAAATATAAAAAATATGCTAATTAATTATAAAGTCATATTCTTACCATTATTTAGTTTGCAATTCGATTATTTGGATGCAGGGAGATTTCTTTGTGTACATATACACATGCTAGACCAATACCTCCACTGGTGTACTCCCACCACCACTATTTCTACTTTTAAAGTTTATTATTCTATTTTTTCAATGCATTATCCAATCCCCTTTATCCTTTGTTTTGACTTTGAAAAACCTTGGCTTTGCTTGGGTACATTAATACCAATTCAAACTTGGTGTATGTGTCATTAATCCATCTTTCCTCACCATCTCTTATGTTTCAGACCTCACTACTATGTATAGAACTTTACCTTTTGTCCTTCTAGCATCTACATGTACAAAAGGAAAACAATTAAGATCTTGTTTCCCATTAAAAAAATATGCATATAATGGACATTACAATAAAAAAAAGACTAAGAATCAAAGAATAAGCAGAATGTAAAATGTGTTACCTAATCGCTCTTTAAAGAAATGTTGATAGATAAAGCAAATCCTTAAACCTATAGCAATAACCATGTAAAGAAAAACATCATGGAAGATTATCAAAAAATTAGAACCCGAAGATTAAAAAAAACCTAAAAATTGCTTATTACCTACTCTAAATTTTTTCTATAAACATCACGGAACATTAACCTCCAAGTCTAAAGTCTAAACTCAATTACAAACCTTTCCTACACTTAAAAAAAAGTCTACAAACATCATGAAAGATTAACCTCTAAATCTAAAGTCTAAATGTAATTAAAAACTTAGAGTGATTATTATAGTTATTATTACCTACTCTGAAAAACTTCTGAGTGCCAAAACTTTAAAATATAAACCTTAAACCTACAACATAACACGCATTATCAATAACTTGGAACATTCAAAACTAATAAAATAATGACATAAACATCAACAAGGTGTAATAAAAAATTATAATCATAAAGACTTGAAGGCTAGTAGGCTAAACAACGTACATGTAAAATTTTTTCTAACAAAAGAAGGAGAAAAGGAAAAGCTGGTATAGTTGAATTCGGAGTACGAAGGCACATGGGGGGGTTGGGTGAGTGGAAGGGAAAAGAAAAAATATGAGAACGGGTGAAATAAAAATTAGGAAGGCGAAAATGTTTTGAATTATGGTCAAATCACCTTGTTGTCAAGAGTACAAGGTACATCTACAACTTCCCAATATTTTAATGTAAACCTCTCAATATAATTTTACCTTGTTAGTTTTGGTGGGAGAAGATTTTCAAAGATCCATGTTACATGGATCTTGAATCCTAGCTCTCTCATTGGGGCTCGACCATACCATCTAGGATTCAAGATCCATGTTACATGGATCTTGAATCCTAGCTCTCTCATTGGGGCTCGACCATACTTTCCTATATAGCCCTTTTTGAGTCTAAATTTCACCTAATAGGCTTGACATAGTTCAGGTCATCCACTCACATAGTTCAGGTCATCCACTCACATAGTGAGGCACTAACTAAAACCTAATATACATAGCCACCTACAATACCTCTAAATTCTATGTCATTGTAGTCAAGGAAGACATCATACCATACATGGAGCATGTCGAGCTGGGAGGCCTCATCAATTTCCACCTTAGTTTGCCACCTTAGGGAGTAGATTTTCCTAGGTGTGTGTAGAACAAGATAGGCATCATCAAGAGTGATAGAAATGAAGATGTAAAGCTTAAGCTCACCCAATCCCTAGTGAGGGAAGCCTTGAACCTACCCAAGGTGGATTCACCCTCCTACAAATAGAGTAGAAGACCACAAGGAACAATCTACAAGGCATATTGGACCCCACAGAAATAGATACCCAAGTGGAGTTGAAAAGTACCATGCATTGAGACCCTATGCTCCTAGTTAGTGATGATGCTCTCTACACACTTTGGAGTGGAAAACCAAGTATAGCATCATTACACTAGCAATACTACTAAGGTCACAAACTAGGAGGGATACTTTTCAACATTAGTGTGCGAGAACCCCTAGATAAAGATGGGAGCTGTATATATGCTCACACATATACTTTATCATGTAGCCAAAGATGGACTAGCCTCTCTAAGGTTATCAAGGAAGCTCTACTATTACGATCCCTAAAATGTTTTTTTCCATAGATTCTACATAGGATTCCCCTCTAAATAAGCAAAAGACATCAGGGTTAACCATCATAGAGCTAGCACCCAGGTCCACAAAGGGTTGATATACCTACCATTAACTTAGTAGTTTGATGAGGACAAAGCATGACAGAGGAACACCCACAAGGCCTCACAAGCCCCCAAACCCCCTTTCAAACATAAGAACCCCACCTCAAACCGAAGCATAGCTCTTATAGAAAGGGAAGAGCCTACTAGTGGATGACCTAGGCTATGTCCTTCACCCTTCACAACACCATCAACTACTATTCGGAAGCCTTAAGATGGTTTTAGAGAGGAAAATTGGCAAACTAAAATATCAAGGAAAACAATGAGGCCAAGAGGAGTGGTAAGAAAACTCAAAATGAAGACCTTGATAGATAATATTAGATGATTTGGGAAAAATCTCACTTCGGGAATCGACTTTTCAATATAGTTTTTTCCATATCTTGAGCATATTAACTCTGAATTTGCCTTGAAGTTTGTAGAATGATATTCCACTCTTAAATATCTTTCCAACGATATGTCACATGAGGCGTTTAAAAAAAAATCTTGGATAGGTTCACTCTCATCCCATTTTTCAAATGGGAATGGGATTTTTCCCAAATTATATAATATAGCTGAGAGATCACAAAATCACAAACCCCCTCTCTTCATAATAGGGGTAGAAAAGCTTAAGGAAAGGGAGACCAAAATAAAGCACATAGCAAACCAGCTCATAAAAGCACAAGGGACACTAAAGACAAGAGATTTTGAGCTGAAACATACTAGACTCTATCTCTCTAAGCTGGAAGAAGACATGACCAATTTGACGGGGAGATCAAAAACATATGCAAAGCACAATATAAGCAAGTCTATCTCCATAATTAATCTCTCGGAGAAAAGGATGCAAAGATTATCTAACTCTAAGAGGCACCAAGCTACTCCTCCAAGCTGCACCTCCAAGTTGCAAAGACAAAGTAACGGGGGCTAGTAAGACCCAACAAGGCCTAGTAAGAAGCTGAGTGAATACCTTACTAATAATGTGGATATCCTCATGGCTTGGAGGTAGGCTCCAAGCTCCCCTTGAGGTCACCCATCCACCACATAACCCCTTTACACTCATGGAGTTATGTAAAAAGGCCCTCATCCTTAACCAACTCCAATTCAATTGGTTGTTTTGTGGATTGGCCTTCAATGTCTTCATGCATATGCATAGTCTTTCTTATCACTCTTAGGAAGTTATTTGCAAGACTATTCGCCAAAGTAGCAGATCTTGAACAAAGCCATTAAATGGATACATATAGACTATAGGTTGGTCACTGAAATGTACTACCACCTAGATGCCTTCTCTACACAAAAGATGACCCTATAGAAGGAATACATATCATTTACTACTATAGACTCTACACTCAGATCCGTTCATATTTGCTCAAATCCAAGTATATCTTGACACCCTCATCTACTACAACTTCAAGGATGAGCATATGGAGTATCTCAAGGTAGATGAAGAAGAGCTCAAGGTAGCCAAGTTCCACTCTCAAAGCATGGATGCTATGATGAAGACGATGCATCTCATGAATTAGAGAAGGGCACCAAAGGAAACCAATAGGAATCAGAGGCCCCCACCAGAATAGCAAGGCCCATGTGGCAATAGCAATCTAGCATCCCCCCCCAAAGATCCACCATTGTTGCTACAAAGTGCCCTGGTCTCCCATGGAACTTGCAAACCTCTCACCGACACCCTCCATTCCACACCCACCGCACCTACTATCCTTCAAAAACTAACCTCAACTTAACCTCACTTACCCTAAGGTTGGTCCTTCCCCCTTTCATTGACTCCCCATATCAAGGTCCGCTGCCCCAACTTCCCCTCCCTCATCTCACCCTTGACTTACCTCACACTGGCCCTCCTCTTTTCTAGGATCACTGATTGTTGGTAGTTTCTCTCCCCCCGGTTACCCTTTTCTCTCAACCTCTGCACCATCTTCTCCACCTCCCACCATCTTCAAATGAAATTCCCACATACTGAACTCAGTGAAGTTGGATCATCACATCCCCACCATCTCTCCACTTTCTCTGCCATCCCTACTTTGAGCTCGAAGACCAGCATATCCCAAATAGAGAAAAAATCAATAAATCCAACCTTCTTTTCAATTGTGGATCTACTCTACACCTTTGGTGATGCCCTTTAAAAAAATTCTCATTATCACATCTTTCGACAACCAAAATCTCTAGAAGGTCTGACAAGTTGGAATTGATGATCATTCACAATAAGTACCTTCTCCGCCTCCTTAACCACAAGATATACATATCTAAGAATAGGAATTTCCAAGAGAAAGTAGGATGGGAGTGACTAGATGAGCACACAATGAATCGCATGATGCTAGCCAAAATGGTGTATCCCTTATCTCCTCCAACAACAAAAGTATTGGGTCTGTGAGTCCCCAAACTCTACCTTCCCATAATACCACTAGGGATGGGAGGACTTCTATAACTTGTACAAAGCCAAGAAGGAGACTAACTTATGTGATTAGGTTTTGGATCCTCATCATCACCGTATCCATCAGAGTTTTCATGCTTAACCATACCATGATAGAATCATAAAGCGGAAACATGGATGTTTCAATTCTTGTTTCAACTTCAGTTCTCGTTTCGGTTTCATATTCCCATTCACTTTCATCCTCTTCATGGCTCTCGACTTTTTCAAAAGTGCCCAATGTGTACAATGGCACACTCGGTCCTTTGACAACTTTAACTGAGGTCTATTTGAAAACTTGTGAATCCTTACAGGTCCGTTCTATACAGCTCTTGATATCTTGGTACAACTCATGGTTAGCCTTTAAATGTGCAAGGGTCGAAGTTATGCTAGCTTCACCACAAGAGAAGAGCAATCCTCTAAATGAGGATTTGAGAGACTACTTAAATTTCATAAGGGATTCATCAAATTTTTCACGTGCTTTTTTTGCAGCACCTTTCTGGATATCCTTCCAAGCCTCTTCTACCTTCCAATTGAGCCTTTGAATAGAAGATGTCCCACTATCCACATCCCCCATAGGGCTAAAGGGATTTGAGTATATCAAAGGGCTCAAACTACTTTGGGATTTGCTCCCTCTAGCTTCTCTTACAACCAATTTGTTTTGGGTCTTTCTCGCCTCTTCCTTGGTTGCCTGAGATTAGCTTTCCCCCTAGTTTTTATCCAGGCTCCCTCAACCTAACCCCCCCCTTGCTTGCTGTTTTGGCCTCTTTGCCTTTAGCAATGCTATCCCCACTAGTTTCTCCAGTCTTCTTCTCCTCATTTAGAGGTTCTTCATGCACACCCCCCCCCCCTCTGGTTGCAGATCTTGGCTATATGCCCAAAGTCGATGCACCTAAAACAAGCTCCTGGAGACGAGCCAAACTTTAGGTTCAACTCCAGCTTTCCCAATCTTCCTAAGTCCACCTCTAGAGTTTTAAGGGTCTCCATTAGGGTATTCCATGTTATACACACACTATTCGCCTGGCGGCCTCCCACTTTATCCTTTGGAAGATATAATACTGGTCCAAGTGCACATGCAAGTTCACCCAACACCGGCCTAAGCCAGGGAGGCAAGCCCCACTACCTCTACCCAAACTGGACATCCCTCTTGAAGGCTTTTGTTCACATCAAAAAGAGGGTCAAAAGGGATAGCATGTATAAGTCTTTGTCCCATGAACAGTGGCGCTTTCATGAACAACTAAGAGACTGCTTGTCCTTTGGTGAACAACACATTGAAAAACCCCTTACCAAGATAGAAAACTTGAGATACAACCTTATCATGAAAGATATCTTCTTGCAACCACTTTCCTAAATTGACTTTGGATGGGGGCTTGCCATAATATAATATAATCACGCTACACATTGAGAAGAGGCCTACTTGCATAAACTCCAGAGAGACTCTCATGCATACCTTACGTGCTCTTGGTTGTGACTTCTAAGTCTAGGAATTGAGCCTCGCTCCAATCCAGTCCGGAAGTATCCTCTTTCCATCCTTCTCCCCGTCTTCTACTTTGTGTAGATGCTTCATGTCCTCAAGGTCCTCCAACTCCCAGTCTCCCCTAGCTACGCTAGAACCCTTTACCACCTCCTGTGCCGGCCATGCCTTCCCCATCTAGGTTACCAGCATACATGCACGCATTAATCAGCACCTGCCTAGTATACGAGACCATGCACTTCACATGTGTATAATAAATTTCCACATCCCCACGTCCCCACTCGCTCTCCTAGTTCTTTCCATCAGTATTTCAAGTTCTATGTGTCTATTTCATTTTAAGTCAGTGTTCACAAAAAAAAAGTAATAACAAATACAAAAACCTTCTACATGGAAAACTTTGAAAAAATAAAGAATCCCCACATAATAAGAAATTATAAAATCTTAAAACATAAAATTATGTCTCTAAAAACATTTTAATCTAAGATTAAACATTCAAGAGAAATGTTCAAATGCAAATGTTGTGGAATGAAGTATGTATACTGAAGAGATATATGATATTAAGGTTGCATTAAAAAAAGCTAGATATTCAAATGTTAAAAAAGGCCATATAAAATATTTACAATATCAAGGTTGCATTAAAAAAAGCTAGATATTCAAATGTTAAAAAAGGCCATATAAAACATTTACAATATCAAGGTTACATAATAACTAAGCGCATCACAAAGTCCCCTAAGCTTACACAAAGAAGGAAGCCTTAGCACCAAGGACTCCATTTTGATAATGGAATTATGTGTTAGTAAAAATAATGCAAATATCATATTTACAATGTCAAGCTACCTAAGTAATGTCCAAGGTCCCAAAGTTAGAATAAGTTAATTTCCTAGGCTATGTATATATTACCACCAACATTACACAAGTCCTAAGCTTGTTATTTTGATGATCATCAAGCAATACATAAGTCATAAGCTCAAAGATATCCCAGAATCTATTACATTCATGCTTAATACAAATACAAAAAGATATGACCAAAAAAGTGATGTTGCATGTCCAAAGTAATGTTAACCAGTGTGGTTAACATACCCCCCTAATCATGGTTCCATCCTCAAAGTTTGAAGTGTGTCTCAGGAATGCCGTAGTCATGCCAAGTGGTCACGAACTTATGACGGCCCAATCATAGCAATGATGAGGAGGTGGACATGGTTTCGGAAACCACCTTAACATGAGTAAGTCGATGGAAGTTAGAGGTTGTACATGGAATGTAAAAGGGCTTAAGGATAGGAAAAAGAATTATGCTTTTTAGGGATTAGTCAAGGATTGGGGGCTTTCCATTATGGCTATCCAGGAGCATAATTTGTTTGGATTAAGATCCTTTAGGAAGGATAGGTATAAAGACTAGACTGTGCTTTATGGGGGAGTGAGTGGGGTTTATAGTGATGACTATTATTAAAAAAACTTAAATCCTAATATAGTTGCTAATAACCATCCAAATAGCAGGATTTTAGTGGTTGAGATTCAAGTTAAAGGGGAAAGGATGTGGTGGTAAATATCTATGGTGCTCACAATCATAAGGTTAGAAGTGGAATGTGGGGATGGATTGCTAATCTGAATATTCAAGGCCATTGTATCCTCTTGGGGGATTTTAATATGGTTGAAAAACAATTGGATAAGTGTGGGGGAAGCACCATTTTGATGGCTCAAGAAAAAAGTAGATGGGAAGAATTGAGAGGAAAGATGGGATTAACGGATGGTGGGTGAAACATGGGTGATCTTACCCTAGGCACACCTACTTTAGCCTATAATATTTTGGTTCATCCTCTAGGATTTTTAGGGTCTTTCTCGATTAGTAAAAGTAGTTTGGGTACCTCACACTTGAAGATGACAGTTGATTCTAGCAGTGCTCTCTCTGATCATATGCCTTTGAAATGGGAATGGCACATGACTGACCTGGGAGAGGAGGCTAAACTAAATCAATTTCCCACAAGAAAATTGAGAGTTAACAAATTATTACTCAAAGATGAGATTTTTATTTTAATACTAAAGAGGTCATTGGGAAACTTAAGAAGAGAGGGACTTCCAAGGGATCATGGAAAGCCTTTGCTATAATGAGATGTAGGGTATCATTAGGGAGGTTGAGAAATTGAGAGTTGAAGAAAGAAGACAGGAAAGGAGGAGATGGAATGAACTGATGGAATCTTTGCAGAAGAAGAGATAAGTAGGGAAAGTCACAGAAGAAGAAACTAATCTGTATCTCAGCTGTCAAATAGGCTTGAAATGTGAGGATGAAAATTTTGCTAGGGAAGAGGAAAGCAAGCTAAAATGGAAAACCTTTAGTAACAAAAGGAAACCTGATAAACATATCTTTAGATTGGTAGAGGAGAAAAACAACAAGGAAGTGGTGGGGAGAATCATAGATGAAAATGGGCAAGGATTAGGGGGAATTGATCTGATTGCCAAGCAATGGGTAGAATTCCTAGGCTCCACTCTTAGCTTGAAAGAAGATTGTTCAAGCAGGAGGTATAAGCTATTAGGATTGATTAATCATAGAGTGGACACAAAAAAGGCCAAGTGGCTTGAGAGAGAGGTGGATGCAGATGAATGCTAGTTGGCTCTTCTAGAGTTGGGTGGAGAGAGAAGTCCACAGGGTGGGAGAGTCTATTTGTTGAATTCTTTATTGTCTTTTGGCCATCCTTAAAGGATTTGGTATGGAAAATATGCAAAGAGGCCTTTAATTCTGGTAATTTGGATAAAGACTTGAAAGAGGGGCTGGTGAAACTTATTCCTAAACAAGAAGCATGCAATAGGTTCAATCACTGGAGACCTATCACTTTGTTGACAATGATATATAAAATCTTAGCCAAAGTCATTGCCTTGAGGATTACCCCTATTCTTCAAGAAATTATATCTAAGAGACAATATGGCTTTATAAAAGGCAGGTCAATCTATGACAATATCTATGTAGCCATGCTAGGGAGGGATGTGGCCTTCAAAACCCATCAGAAGTGCATACTACTACAACTTGATTTAGAGGAGGCCTATGAGGACATGGTTCATTGTTCATTTGTGACCAGGGTAATGGAGAGGCTGGGATTTGGAATTAGGATAGCTACTTGTGTTTACACTCTTACCTTGGGAGGTCATTCTAAACTATTGATGAATGGAAGAGTGGTGGGGGTTTTTGAAGTTAACAGATCTATGAGGCAGGGTTGCCCTCTTGCTCCCCTACTATTTGTTGCTATTGCATCTCATCCTTTGATAGTGGCTTTGGAAGATGCTTATTGAAAAGGTACGGTGACTGACTTGAAATTGAGAAATGGTGTGAGCAGTTGATGATTCAATGCTTTGCTGGTGACTCACTACTTTTCTTGAAAAAAGCAAATAATGACAATCTGAGACAAGATTTGTCTATTATTCTCAGGAGTTTGCATAAGCCTCTAGTTCCAGGTGTAATATACATAAGTCTAAGATCATAAGCTTGTCTAAGGATAATGATTTTGACTTAGAGAGATGGGGATGTGAGGTTATTAAGAGGGGACATATTGTTAGACATCTAGGAGTTCCCTTTGGGGTAGAGGATACAAATAAACAATTGACTGACTGGGCTTTAGAGAGGTTTAGCTTGAAGCTGAAGAAGTGGGAGGGTATTAGAGTTCCCTGACAGGGTAGTAATCTGCAATACAATGCTGACAGGGTAGTAATCTGCAATACAATGCTGAATGCTTACATCATGTTCTTGTGTCCTGTTCTAGAATTTGGCAAATGTCATCAGAAGAAGATTCTATAAGGGATTTCTTATGGAGGAATGGGAAAGCTAATAAAAAATCTTCAGCTTGGCTTGCCCAAGATAAATTATGCTTACCCAAGAGTGAAGGAGGTATTGGGATTTTGCATTTACCTTCCCAGACCATAGCCAAGACTGATCTACTCCTACCTAAGTGTCTTCAGGAAGAGGAGATATGGACCAAGCTAGTAGGGGAGCTAGTGGAAGATTCTCATATCTAGTCAAAAGGCAGGGATGGAGGGATAAGCTGCTTTCTTATGCCCCTCTAAAAGTTATAGGTTCCCCCCTTTGCAAGATGTTATGCAGCAAATGGAAGGAGGCTTTGGGGCTGATGGTCTAGGATGGATGTTGCAGAGCATCATGGAATTGTTTGTTAAGTCTAGGGATATGGTGGACTCACTAGTTTAATCCTCCTTTAGCCCTCCAGAACATCAGCTCTCCTAAGAAACCAAATAATAAAGGGCTAAAAAGCTGGCAGATTGTTGGGATTGGTCAGCAGGGTGGAAAGAATTTGTGCAGCTAAAAGAGGGGTTTGGACTTTCCTCAAGGGAAGGGCAACTGGTTAGGTAGGTACTAGATGAGGTACATAAGGATTAGGTATCAGAGCATTTGATGCATCTTGCTGGGTTAAAGATTGGGCCTATATAATGGTGTAAAGTGGATAAAGGGGAAACTAGAGACCTATACAAGAAGTTAAGGAAAAGTGAGGTGAATGTGGATTATTATAACAAAATCTGGAGGGAAACTAGAAACCCAATAGCTGGAGGAGGAGATGGAAAGCAATATGGGAGGTAGATATCTCTGTGAAGTCTCAGGTCTTCCTGTGGAGGATTTGCATGTGGGCCTTACTTATTGGGATCAAGCTACTTCAGAGAAACTTTACCAATGGATGTTGTCCTAGATGTAAGTCTGCCCCGCCGTTGGAAGATGGGAAATATGCCTTTTGGGATTGCCCTACCATTAGAGGGTCATGGGGCAAAATTGGGAAGTGGGTCTTTTGTAGTATAGGAATCCAATGCCAGTGGGGGGATTGGATATTAGGGCGATGGGTAGACAGTGATGGGGCTATCATCACTGGGCCAGTGGGGGGATTGGATATTAGGGCGATGGTGGGCAGAGGGCTGTCCATCACTGGGCCAGTGGGGGGATTGGATATTAGGGCGATGGGCAGTCAGTGATGGGACTGCTGATTTGATCTTCAACATAATTAGGTTTTGCTGCTTGTGGGAGATATGGAATACCTGAAATTGCATAGTCTATTAGAAAGAAACCACTCTTGGAGTGGATGTGACATAGTTGATGCATAAATGTATATACATGTGCTGGTCTGTTTATTATGTGAACAAGCTAAATAAGGATGAGATGGCACAGCTAATTCACACCCTGCAAATTGGCATAGCTTGACTTATATATCAACTAGGGAGACTCTTGTGCATACTAGGTAATCCTAACAGGTTTTCATGTTTCAGGGGTATACATGGCTGGATGTGAAAACAAAACCATTGAAGTTTGGGCCAAAGACAAAGAGGCGGTATCTAAAAGAGAAGCAATTTGTCAATACTTATGTTGCATTTGTGGAAAACCCTGTGAGAACTAGGCCAATAGTAAAAAATTGGACAAAAGGTGATATATTATTGTATAGGCAGTCTCCCAAAGGATGCACATCTGAAGTTATGATTGAAGCATGTATACAACTGGGATATCAAATTTCTTGGGGTAGTCTTTTTTTATGTTGGAAGATAAAAGATGGAATATGATACGTAGTTTACTTAACAAGGTAGGGAATCCTCAGCACTATATCACTCTACTATTCCGAAAAAATTATAACTCTACTTTTAAAAAGAGGACGACAAAAAGAAAACCATAGATATTTTTTATTTTTCATGACAAAAATTCCTATGGATTCACATTTGAGAAAAATGTCATTTATTGATATTTCAAGTGATTACAATACCAATATTTTTTTCTAAAATAAAGGAATATATTCTAGCTTGTGGATGTTCTCCTCATTGTCACTATCATCAACTTCGATATCAATTGGAATGTCTTTATCTTTTTCAATTTCTTTACCCGGTCTATGTGTTTGCTCTTCCTCCATTATTTCAATTGTTTGCTTATTTGTCTTATATAAATTCTCTACTATTTCATCTTCATTAAAGGCATACCTCAAATCGTCAACTTCATTCTCATTTCTTTTCCATCTGTTCATAAACCAATCTAATCTTGGATGTGAAGCATCAAAATTTTATTTATTAATAAAAATATCAAAGATATCTTTCATTGTTGTGTTGGATGGGTATACCATTGTCCTCCATAAAGCATCAACTTTTTGAAGCTCCATTCCTCTTCCTTGATATGGTGTTATCCAATTAGAAGACGGGTAGTACTTTCCTGTCTTGATCATTTTATGAATGGTGGTGCAGAAATTATTGCCTAAAGGATGCTTTAAATAGAACTTCCAAAACATCAATGCTCTATCAAAAATGTTTGTTGGAGTAAGACAAACTTTGTTCTTCAAATCATCTGCACCATATTGCATGTAAATTTCTATTCCCTTTGAAATATCTTCAGCACTAATATTATGCGACACATTTTTATAATGAGGCTTATCAATATCTTTCATACAATAGCCTATCATACCATGAAATGTGTGCATGTTCTTCTGCCTTAATGCTCTACACATTACAATGCCACCAATGGGATTATTCTTATCCCAACCAAGATACTTTTTTATGAGCTTATTAACTGCAATTATTGACTTTGCATGAATTCTAATGACCATTTGATAATGTAAATGGAAAACTGTGCCTCCTCTTTCCAATGAGCAACTACCAGCAAGGCATTCCTTAGTGATAAAATCATGAAGATTATTTAGTAATGCTTCATCAATGTCACTACCACCTAATGATATTGTCACACTTAGCTCAAGCACTTTTAAGTTGACATTGGATTGATCTAACATTGCATCTTCATTAGATAACTTCTTTGGTCTTCCACGATTTTTCTT
The DNA here is from genome assembly GCF_041138505.1 of Cibotium barometz. Lineage (NCBI taxonomy): Eukaryota > Viridiplantae > Streptophyta > Polypodiopsida > Cyatheales > Cibotiaceae > Cibotium > Cibotium barometz. The sequence goes on along the minus strand of NC_141065.1, from coordinate 10,256,360 downwards.
AGGTTCTATGCTTGAAACTTCATGGCTTTCATTAGTTGAATTTATAAATTTTCCAGTCGTTGATTCTCTTGCTCTTTTTTTCATTTTTGACATTTTACTACATAAAAAATAAGAAAAAATAGGTTAATAATTCAGAATACATATAGTCAAATTAGTGATAAAATAATAATAAATGAATAAATTAAAAATTTAAAATGTTTGTTATCAAAAAACATACGTGAAATTGGATGTCGTATATGACAGAACCTTGTGCTAGCAAGAAGAGTTGAAACAAAGACGCAGAATCTTAATTTGTTGTAAGCAAATTATTTATTACTCAATTTCATTATTTCTGCCCACTCGAAGCGCATTATTAATTAACATTTTTAAAAATAGAAATACGATTTTAAAAGTTCTCTAATCCTGGTTAAGGTTTCTGGAAAATAAAAAAATTATCTGGTCCTTTATTTCAAATTATTTTATATAAATTAAATATATATACCTGGACCCTACCTGCAGAATCCGCCTGCACGGTCAATTTAAAAAAAATCGAACCTGCAGAATCCGCCTGCACACACAGAAGGAGCCAGCGCAGTAAATAGGGGCAGTAATTAGGTCAAACGGACAAATGAAATAAATTGCCGAGGATCTCCTAGAATACCCGGCCAGCGTTTCAACTTACGTGGTTTTGCGTTGTCCGTGGATGTAGAGAAGGCCCAGGCTGGAGGAGGGGGGAGCAAGGCGCTGCAAATATTTCAATTCGTAGCAAAACCTTGAATGGTAGCGTCTCTCTCTGTGTTTGCCAGGCTGGAGGAGGCTGGAGAGAGGCGCTGCAAATATTTCATTCGCACGATTTTTTTTCTGAATCGTGAGATGTGTGAGAAGGAAAAAAAAAGGCGATGCAAATATTTCATTCGCACGATATTTTTTCTGAATCGTGAGATGCGTGAGAAGGAAAAAAAACGGCGATTGATATTTTGTGTGATGCTCCCAACGCAGCAACAACGATTTTCCTGCATGCAGAGGTGAAACGAAGAGATAGAGGATAACCGTCGGGTTAACTTTACACCACTTTTTTCTGCCTCTAAATTTAATCGAAAGGACCTTGGAAAAGCATCTCCTTCACTAATTAATACATTTCTTTTTTTCACTCATTGTGGCCCCCTATTCACATGCACCAGCAACGAAGTGAAGTGAAGGGATCAAGAGTAGGGAGCCCTCAGCACGAAAATCAAGGTCAGATCTGCCGTTTGATTTGGTGGCGGGTCCGGGTTTACAAATTTGTAAACCTAGCCCACTTAAAATTTTCAGCCGTTTTGGAAAAGGGTTCCCGGTCATCGGAAAAATTTATCGGTCATTGGTGCATGGGCATAATTTCGACAATCTGAGGAGCACATATAAAGTCTCCACCGTGGAGAAACTGCCAAAAACAAATATATATAGTGTGTCCTTTCTTGAGCCTTCCCAAAAAAAACGGCAGCAATCCGATGGACCTGCCTCACCAAAATGACTGCCACCGTAGATCCGCTCACTTTACTTCGACGATCAACGCGTGCTACTTAGTGCTGAGGGTAGGGCATAGAGTTTGTAGATATAATTTTGTAACTTGGTGAAGGATTGGTTGTAAAGCTTTTCTAGAAATATATATATATATATATATATATATATATATAAAACTAACTATTGTTAAAAAAAAACTTGAAATACTGATGATAGGAATCTTTGCTTTGAAAAGGTTGTGCTAAGCTCTTAAGTACTTTTCATACATCAAAACAGCACATGCACATGGGCCATGGGCCATGGCTGCATCAGCATGGTTGTTGGTGATGGTGGCATCTGTGTATGTTCATCTTGCGTGGAAATTTATGTGCATGTTCGTCTTACTTTTGTGAATGCTGCCGGGGCCACCCAGATTTTCATCTCGTACTTGAGCTGAGCGGAGGAGGTTCTTTGGAAAGCTTAGAAATAACCTACCAAGCTCGATTTTTAATAAGCTGGTAATATCTGATTAAATAACCTCTTAGTTTTGCTTGGTGGCGTTTGATTTTAAAAACAGGAAATGCACCCAGGCTGTCCCTCACTCACCCTCTACAATGACCCCTCCACTCTGCCGTCCAACTTTATAAAAACTTTAATCACAAAGCTCCTCGACTTCGAATGCTGCAGCGTCAGCAGGTCTACCTGTTCCTATTAGAGTTCCATCTCATGATCTGAGCGTTATCATGGATTTGTGAATAGAGAATTCCGTGAACACTGACAGAAGCGTGTGGTGGTGGGCAATTGGCTGCTGCGCCGGTGGGAGATTATAAGTAGGTAGGCACTTAATTATCTGTAGCCCACAGTTGAGGAGCGTTCGCATCGCAGGCATGAATCCATGATGAATATGTCTGGTTGTGATGTGCGACATGCTTCACATACTGCCGGAGAAGTAGAAGAGGAGGAGGAATGGCCACAGTTATGGTCTGATAATTTCTTCAAAGAATTCTTGTGCCAAGCGTTAGATACTGCCAATGATCATCGCCACCATAAAAATCAAACGACCGATCACCGTCTGCACGAAGCTGTGATCCAGAGGAGCACCAACGAAGCGTCAGGCACCGACGACGACATAAAGACAGCGTGGCCAGGTTAGTTAAGTCTAGCAGTAGATTCGTTTTAGCCACCACCGATCTCATACACAATCGCTGACGATTGCAGCAGGCACGTCGAGGGGGCAAAACCCGGGCATGGATTCTGCGAGTAGCTCATGGGTAATCAGTCCCGCTTCTGTTGGCGCGGTGGACCCGGTTACTGCTGTTGGCAGCGGCGCGAAGCGGAAGCATCCGTACAGGGGCATCCGGCAGCGGCCGTGGGGTAAGTACGCGGCGGAGATTCGGGACCCGCGGCGGGGGGCGCGGTTGTGGCTGGGCACCTTCAACACCGCCGAGCAAGCCGCCCGCGCGTACGATGCCGCCGCCCTCTCCATCCGCGGCAAGAAGGCCAAGCTCAACTTTGCGTCTCCAGATTCCCCACCACCAAGTCTGCCCTCGTCTCGAGACGACCCAGCCCACAGTACACACTACCCACGCCTTTGAATAACTCCTCTTTTTTTTTTTTTTGGGGCCATTGTAATTATGAAGTGGCACTTACTTTAATGACTCTCTTTGTCCTTAATTCTGCTGTCTTGGATCATCTTCTTCATTCATTAGCTTTCCATCTACTAATGGAACAGATTGATGCATCATAATTTTGTTTAAAAATAATTGTGGCTTGACCATCATTTTGGCATGCCTTTTTTTTTTTTGTCTCCTATGCCTTCTTTGTAATTCAGTCCCAATATCCTTTGTCAAGGCTTGTTTAGAGAAAAAAAGTCCATAGAAATCATGCCACATGGTCAAGAAATATCCTCCATAGATAGACCTTGTTGTTGCACATAAGTAAATAGTTGCCATGTAGCCTCATCCATAGGTAAATGCTTCCATTTGATAAGGAACTCTTTTATGCTCCTATTCCCCAACTCTTTTGCCATGTACCTTAAATACATTTTCCATGAATTGCTTGGCAATTTGAGATGCCCCATATGTGGTCTTAGAAGCAATGAAGTGAAATGATTTGGTAAGCCTATCAACCACCATGGATATTTGATCCCACCCATGCTTAGTCTTGGGAAGACCCTAAGAAACTCCATAGAGATGTGGGTCCACTTCCCATCCGGAATGGGCAAAGGATAAAGTAAACCACCGGGTCGTTAAGGGTTATTCTTATTCCTTTGACATAAAGGACATTCCATCACAAACTTCTTGACATCCCTCCACATGCCTTTCCAAAGGAACTTTTTCAATACACCATGTTACTTCATGGCAATCTTCAAACTCTTCAACATTATAAGACTCCTTGTTAATCTTTTCTTTATCCATGAGGTCATAGTGGCCGTAACCTTCTTAGCTTTGCACACATGCCCGAGTGACCATCTCTCTTTGCACTTGAAGCAAAAGCCTTTGCTTCTTAACTCATGAATCTTTGGGTCATCCATGGGCTGTGATTTTCAGTATTTAGACCCATAAATCTCCACCAACCTCATAGCTTCCTTGAGAGCATTTGGCCTTTGAGCCGATACATCCACCTTAATGAAGGAATGCAACCCATGGATGAACTTCTTCATCTTCATTTGCTCATTGAGCCCTTCCACATACATGGATAACCTCATAAAACTTTCTATGTACTCCCTTACCACCATGCTCTTTTAAAAAAGCCCATATCGTTGCTCATGGTATCTATCAAGCATCAAAGGTGAGATGAAGGTTAAGTTCATCTCTCTTTTCAAATCCTCCCATGAGTTTGGTACATTTCCATGTTTAACTAGATGTTTCCACCATTGATGATCATAATCATCCAAGTGTAGTGAAGCAAATTGCACCTTGTCTTACTCATTCTACAGGGTAAAGCTTAAAATAAGTATCTAGCTTGGTAATCCACTCCTCCAACTCATGTAAAGTACAACCATTACCCTTGAATTCGGAAAGAGACACCTTGTCCTTGATATCCTTGGAAGTGTTGGAAGATAAAATCTCATGATGTAGCTTGTTCTTTTACGATTGCATGTAGGAGTTGGAAAATTGAGTTAAGTCTAGTACTCCTCCTTAATGAAAGAAGACAACTCCATCTAACTATCATGAGCTTCCACTTATCTTTGTGCAAAAGACGTGCTCCCAATTATGATTGGCCCCATCCTTATCCCAATGCATCTCCTCATCTACCATGATGGACTGATTTGCTTTTGGATAAGATGGCACCCTCTTGGCATCCCCATAGCATGGATCCATAGGCTTGAATGAATCTTGTGGTGGTTTGCTATTCACTTGAGAGCTTGTTTACCTCCCTCGTGACCACCAAAATGATCTTCATGCATAGGTTGCTCGTCCTTATAAATACCACCAATTCTATCCCCAATAGCTTCTTCATGGTGTTGATTCATTGATTGACCGAATTGATCTTTAATGGCTCCCATCTGAGTGGTCATAGATTCAAACTTTAAATTCAAGGTTTGATTGATGATATCCAATCTATCCATGAGTGGCTTAAAATCAAGTTTATTCACACAAGCAATTACGAGAGAGTGTCATTTGAAATGGTCGACGAACTTTGAGAGGTGTGCTTATGGGCACTTCCCACATTAGTGAGTGATGCTAGAGTGCCAAGTCACCTAGCCAAGTTATCCCACATAAGCTATCATAGCTTTGTTGTACTCTCCTCATATAAAAGAGGATCATTTCAAGTAATGCAAAATGTAGCAAGCTCTCAAGCCTCTCTATGAGTACAAGTCTCAATCTTGTAACCTAATTGAGCTCGAGTCTTAAGCTAAATTAGTTTAGTTCATTCATTATGTTTGTTATTAGGTATCACCCACCCTAGCTTAGTTTAGCACTAGTCACATGTTAATTAGATTAGGATTAGGATCTAATTAGATATTTGATTGTCATTAGGGAGCATGATGCATGAATTTCATCATGGTATCAGAGCTTGGTTTAAGCTCCCCATTAGCTTAGCTTTAACTCATATTAGTCTAATCCCTTCATTACTCACCTAATTGTCTACTAACCCCAATCTTATCCAACTCTTCTATGTGTGGCCCAAAATTCAAATGCTCACCATTGCTCATTCCCTCTTCCATTAGCCAAGAAACTTTGCAAGACTCTTTCTCAACATTAGAATAAGGGACAGTCAAGAGCCCTTCATCAATTATGCCCTAAATCGTTTGATTTTAGCGCTAAATGGCAGACTAGTTTTTTAATCCATTCGTCGTCTGTGCATACAAATAGGCAAGCCCTTCTATCCCAAGCTAATACATGGTACAAGACCTCTACAGTCCAAATCCCACGCCAAATGCTTCAGTGTACAAGTCGAGAAGTAAAAAAAACCAGTCGTAAGGATGGCGTGAAATCCGCGATTTGCGTCCCAAATTGATCGGATTATCTAGTTGGGCCTTTGATTACTATAAAGTATAGTATAGCTAATACAAAATACCCATCAACCTTGCTTTCTATGAGTCTAATTTCATCCTCCAATTTTGGCCCTCTCTAATCATAAGGATTAAGCACTAATTACATTCATTAAGTGTGATTAGAAGGTGGTTAGTAAATCAGAGCTTCAATTTTGAAAAGTTGGGAAAGATTTAAGCCTTGAGGATTTGTCATTGCCATTCAGAAGCATTCCATTCTCTTGCATTAAATCTTAACCATTGTAATGCATTCAAGCCCTCATTTTGTAAGAGACTAAAAGACATTGCCATGAGATTTGTCACAAACTCGTTGTGGTAAGACCCTCTCATCAAATCATTTTAAGAGAATCAACAAGTTTTAACTACAAATTTGTACGAGATTAGATACTGCTAACAAAGCAAAACAAAATCTTGTTAATAAGACCTTCTCAGTATGGAACGTGTTGAAGTTGTTTCAAGGTTTAATGGTGATGGTTTTTACACATGGCAAAGCAAGACCATGTACTTTATGCGTAAGGAGCTTTGGCACCTTATTGAGGATGAAGAAGTGGAGGTTGAGCCACTTCAAAACAACAAAGCATTGGGCCTCATCGCGTAAAATCTTGGTGATGATGTGATTAGTCACATTGCTGGCATCAAGGATGCCAAGTTGGCATGGCAGGAACTTAACAAGATTTTCGGCACTAAGTCAAAGAGCTCAAAGATCAACCTTCTCATGCAGTTCTACAAGCTCGACAGGAAGGAGACAGAGACCATGGCACAACAGATCAGTAAATTCAAAGGTATCAAACAACGTAGTGCATTAAAGAAAGTCATTGAGGAAGATGAATCTATTGCTGTATTGCTAAAAAGTGTTGACAAAGAATCTTATGAATCAATTGTTGTTGCTACACTTAAAATGTGCCCAACACTGAACTTCAAGATGTAGAATCATCTCTATTGAACAAGAATCCAAATTCAAAGATAAAGAATCATTCAAATCACATTCAAGTGAGCAAGCACTGTATACAAAGGATGGGAGATTTCAAAGGACAAATCAATCAGCATCTCAACTTCCAAGATGCTATCACTATGGAAAACTTGGTCATACCAAGAATGAATGTCATAAAATAAAGATAAACCAAAGCTTGTTTGTGACTATTGTGGAAAAATTGGTCACCTAGAAGAAGATTGCTATAAAAAAAAGAAGCAGGCAAACTACATTGAGGCCAAAGCTATCCCAGCTAAAGACGTGCTCTTCTAGAGAAAGAACCATTATACTTTTTATTCCTCTTGTCTCTATAAAAAGTGTGATGTAATCAGCCTGTGAGGCCATACGATGCACTCAATTTGAAATTCATAGCCAAAGTAGCATAAAGGCTAAAGTAGCCTTGCACAAGGGGAGAGAGAGGAAGAGTGAAAGCCTAAAAATTATACCCAATATAGCATCAAGGGGGGGTGTTAAAATGAGTGATGCTAGAGTGCCAAGTCACCTAGCCAAGTTATCCCATATGAGCTATCATAGCTTTGTTGTACTCTCCTCATATAAAAGAGGACCATTTCAAGTAATGCAAAATGTAGCAAGCTCTCAAGCCTCTCTATGAGTACAAGTCTCAATCTTGTAACCTAATTGAGCTCGAGTCTTAAGCTAAATTAGTTTAGTTTATTCATTATATCATCAATTAGGATCCTCTTCAACTTCCTTTGAAGTTTGACCCATGGATTGTGAGGCATTTTTATGAGTGCTTGCCCCAAGAATTTACTCTTCAATTTTATCCATAGTGCCTTGTTCCATCAATTCCTCTCCTTCCATATCCTCCATTGCCAATGATAGCTTTCTAGGTCTACCTCTCTTAACTTACTGGCCATAATAGGACTGTTTTGGCAAATTTGTAATAGGATAATGTATGAGTGTTGGATTTGGGTGTTCTAGGACTCTATGGGAAGGTTTTAGGATAAAGGATAAGCCTATGATGTCAACTTTGGTTTAGTCAACCCTCTATATGTTTTGACTTTTTCTTGTAAGTCAAATAGTGATAGTTTGGTCCACTACTTGCATTCCAATGCTCCAAATGAGTTGAAACTTGGAAAGTGGAGAACAAAATGGGGAAGCCAAATTTATGATCCAAGAATTGGTTCAAATTCTATCAAAACATGATATGTGGTAAAGAAACGAGCATAACTCCTCAACCCGGAAACTAAACGGGATGGTTGAAGGCTCTATGGGAGGCCCTAATGGTGTGGAATAACACCAAATACTTAATTGAGGTTCAGTCCAAAACCCCTCAGACTGAATCACACTTTTTTGAAAATTGCAGGTTATGTCAAATTGTTAAGCAGGACTAACTTGTAAACCAATGCATGTATGCATTCTCGCATATCCAAAGCATCATAATAATGAATCTAAATAGTATCCATCCAAGGCAATTTGACCAAATTTTGGCAAAAAGTTTGGCATGACCTTAGTGCATTTATGAACCAAAATTAATCACTATATTAATATCAATGTGCCAATGCATCCTTACAAAATCTCATTGATTGTCAATTGCAATTCAAATCATTGTCACTTGTATACATAAACCCATTTTCCATTTGATTTAATGAAGAGCTTTTACTTGTTAATCTCCTGGCCAAGCCTTCTCACCCCCTTACCAAAGTTTGGAATCCAATGGGAAGGGTTGAGGCCATGGCTTGATCACCAAGTACCTAATCCCCCTCCTTACCACTTTTCTAAAAGCACTCACTATGAGGAGAGTTCAAGCCATGTTCCCCCTTATCCTCTCCACCAATGCCAAGGGTACCCTCTCAATATGCTAGATTCTAGTGCTTGTTTAGAATGAACTTATACAATTTGATTGAGAATCCAGTAATATAAAGAGAGTAGAGTGTTTGATGGCTTATAATTCAAAGCATATACTCATGCTTATGTACATTAAAACTTTCGCATGTACTCATGCTTGCATTATGCTCCTTGTACACTTTCTTCATTAAAATCCTTTGCTCCAAAGCTTGCAATAGTCATCCAACCAAAGAGAAGAAAACAATGCCCTCACCAAGGCATAACAAATGCAAGAAGCATCAATGATTGCATAGTCTTGTCCTCTTTCAATTCAATCGCTTCTTTGCATGTATAGGGTTAAAATGATTAGAAAAATGTGTGGGAATGATAAAGAGCAAGTAGAGGTTAAAGGTAGGTAATGCAAGAAATATGCAAGGGAAAGTTGAGAATCCCACGATCTGTAAGTTTTGCCATAAACCTTGTTTTCTCCCAAAACCCTAATGTCCTTAGCCAAATTGATCAAGAAATACATGTTTGTATAGAGGAGATTAAGGGAAAAAAGATTGTAGATTGAAAACTCACGAAATCTCAACATAAACCCTAATCTTGAAGGTAATTTCCAACTCCCAAAAAATCCTAAAATTATGATCATTATTGCAACTCAATGATATGAGAGAGTAGAGGAGAGATAGGAGAAGAGAACTAACACCCTAGATCTTAATTTTTTGAGTGGAAACCCTAATTTTGGCAAGAAACCCCAAATCCCAAAGTAGCCAAGAAACCCTAATTTCTTATTTCAAGAATGCAACAAGGGTGGCATCTATGGGTAGAGGAGAGTGTAGAGAAGAGCCAAGCAAAGCCAATTTCATTAAAATATGTGGAGAAACCCTAATTTTCAAGAAAACCCCCAAATCCTTCAAGATGACAAGAAACCCTACGTCATGGTTTTAATCAAGCATTGAAACATGTATAAGTAGAGGAAAGTTGGGAGAGCCTCATTATGCAAGAAATTCATGAAGAAGATGACCCAAACCCTAATTTTCCAAGAATACCCTAATGCCAAGAAAGTGTATGAAAGTAAGCATTGAAGGTATCATTAAGAAGCTTACACCTTGAAAAATCATTTGCCATGCTACTTGAAACACCATCTTCATCTCACCACCAAAAGCTTTAAGGAAGCCGGTTGTAAGATCCCTAACCTAAAAAGGAGAATCCTTAAGACAGTCTACTTAGCCTTTAAAATAATTTCCTAGTCTCATTGACACCTCGACTGTGTAGAGATACAAGGATATGACTACTAGATAAGACCTAGCTCTATCTTGCAGGGGGAGTGTGGTCTCCTAAATAGTTCTAAAAATCAAATCAACTATAGAGTGATTGACCTAGCTTGGGCAACCTCTATCCTTGATTCCTAGAAGCAACACCTTTTTCCCCATCTATGCGGCGAGGCACGGCCGCCGCTGACCTAGTCCTTGAATGAATTCGCCCAAGAACTTATTTACCTAGCGTAGTGCAATTGGATCAACCTAGCTCTGACCTAGTCCTCGAATGAATTCGCCCAAGAAGTTATTTACCTAGCGTAGTGCAATTGGATCAACCTAGCTTGGGCAACTTCTATCCTTGATTCCCAGAAGCAACACTTTTTTCCCCATCTATGCGAGGCACGACCACAAATCGAGACGAGTTCTAACTTCCCAATAGGAGGGTGTTTCTCACTATTTTCCCTCTCAATGGAATGACAAGATAGCAATCCAGTGTAACGGACCAGCCAGGCAATGCCGTGGGAGACATGTAGCCACCCGCCAGAGCTTCTTGATTCAAACACCAACACTAGTGTGGTCTTGGCGACACTCAAAACATCGCTCGGCTTTGGGACTTCACACACACACATGATTTGCTCTCACACCACCACATAACTCTCTTACTCTCTCTCTCTCTCTCTCTCTCTCTCTCTCTCTCTCTCTCTCTTTCAAGTACACAACATGTTTCTTAAGACAAAGTTACAATATTCCTATTCAACACATTGTAGAGATTACACAGAGATGAAGGGAAAAGCAACATTGCTCTTGCATTACTTCCAGAATTAGTACAAGTTCACAACAATTGAGCGATGGCTCCACATAAGACTAAAAACATGCTCTTCTACAAGTGTTTCGTTGGTGCCCTCTCCTCTCTCTTGCGCTGCTTGCCTTTCGCCATCCTTTTAAGCTTGGTCTTCTTGATCTTGGCAATGACTACTCCGATCGTTATAGCCTGCCATCTTCACACGTGCAGTACCGAGGTGGTGCTCACAACATGGAAGGTGGTCAGATTGAGCGCTCTGCTGCTACTAAGCTGCTGGGCGCAACACCTGGCATGCCCGGTGCTAGAGCTTTAGCTCCGAAACCCACTTCCTTGATATATTTTTCCTAAACTTCACAAACATTTTTGGGATGTATACATTATCAGAATAATATGTGGCATGCTTCTGCAACCTCTTTAGTTTTGTCGTTTGCTCTGCTAAACACCCAAGACTCTTGTTGTCGGTCTGCAGAGTTTGCAAGTCGAAAACTCTCACCACAGGTCAGAGTGGTGTCTTGCCTAGAATCTTCTTTTCTTCCATTGGAATGGGCCTCCACTTGACCTATGCAACCTCTTCATATTCTACCGGATGTTCTAGAGGTGGGCTTTGTGTCTTTTCTACATCTAGGTCTTGAGTGCTCCACTTCCAGACATTGGCGCTGCTTGGTGGTTGCATCCTCAGTGGGAGCATCTTCCTCCCCTCTCCGAAGTCTGAGAAAACAAGAATTGAGAGCATGGATGTTCTGGAGGAAGGGGTTTCCTAGCCAATATGGACCTTATTCTATCTACGTTTTGAAAGTAATGTGGTAACTCCTTGTTGGCCTTCAATATATCTCTGAGAACAACATCACATGCGAGGCTTCAAAAAATGGGTTATATGTGTCCTTGGAGCAGCTGAGCTGTGACTAAGCTATCTTTTAGCAGCTGAGCTGTGACTAAGCTATCTTTTAGGTGCTCATTTTCTTTGTTCAAGGCTTGGTTGGCATCCTGCAATTTTGGGACCTCAATTAGTAGCTCCCCTCGCTCCTTTCTTGGCATGCTGGCCTGCAGCATCTTTGTGCTTTCCATGGCAAGCTTCGCACATTAGCTTTTACCTTGGCAATTTCAGCTTGTAGCCTCGCAACTTCTTCTTTTGCTTCCCTCAACTCCAGTTTCCATTGCAATCTTGTTTTCTGGGTCAAATGTATCTTTTTCGCCATTGGTTATGCCTCCTCTATCTGCTTCCAGAGGGTTGTCTTGTATTCTTCCTAGTCTCCGAGCCTTTCTCTTTTAAGCTGATCCTCGTTTTCTAGATAGTGTTGCATTTCCAATTCCAAAGCATTCAGTTCTCTAATTATATCCATTTCAAATTTTTTTCTCTTCTCTAATTTTTCTTTATACTCTTCTCCCTATGATTTAGCCTCATCTCTGCTTTTATAGGCTTCTCTCAGAGTTTCTGCATACTCTTGGGAGGGTGTTGTTGCATCCTATAATTCCTGTTGTAATTCTTTATTTCTCTCTGCTAGCTTTTTGGCCTTCTTCTTCTAGTGAGTTGCTTTCCATGTGGTAGCCTTTAGGGCTTGCACCACGCTCACCTCCTTGCTTTCTGCTTGCTTCTCTTTTCTGGAAGTACTTGGCCTAGGAGATCCGTGGTCTGTAGTTGCTGTTGTCGCTATTGTTGTTGCTCCTTGTGTCAGCATCATCATTTTCATCTAGGTCATGGATGACCTTTTGAGCTTTATAAGCCATCTATTCTTGTATTGCAGTCAGAGCTTCTAAAGCTTGGTCCCATACCTTGCTAAGTCTGGCCTTTGCTATCTTTATAATTGCTGTTTTGGCATCTAGTGGAAGGCACAATATCTCTTCTTCCTCATGGTTCTTCAAGGCTTGGACCTTCATTTGGGTGACGGCCAATGCTATAGTGCTCTATAGCACTTCTTCTTTTAACCCTTGGATGGTGTCACCCTAGACCTTGGCTGGCTTTTGGGTTTTTGCTAATTCTTCCCTAAGTCTCTCCACATGAGCCTGAGCATATTTTTCTCGTTAGTGAGCATTCTGATCTTCCCTTCACTCAGTTTTTTTTGCTAGACCAAGGCCTTCTCTGCCATGGTGAGCTTGTTCTGCATCTCCACATTATGTTGAGCCATGATTTGTGCTTTGTTCTCCAAATCCTTGGCTTTGTTTGTAGCTTTTGTGAGTAGACCATGTTGTTGATGGTTCAGCGCACATCTTGTGGGAATAGTGTTCCGGGACTTTGACTCATAATCTTCCATTGCAATGATGGGCTGAGAAAGAATGTTCTAGGCCATGTCATTAGCCCTTTGTTCATGCTCAACTGCTAAGTGGGGAGTTATACCTCCAATTCTCCGGGCAGCTTTGGGCTGAGAAAGAATGTTCTAGGCCATGTCATTAGCCCTTTGTTCATGCTCAACTGCTAAGTGGGGAGTTATACCTCCAATTCTCCGGGCAGCTTTGGGTTGTGGCTCGGACCTTCCTGCATTTTTTGTGTTAGAGTTGCCATCCAAGGCTGAAGTCCTGGTGGTATACAAAGTTCTGCCCCTACAACCATCTTGCCCTTTTGTGCCTCTTCTTCTCTCTCTTTTTCTGTTGTTCTCCTTCTCTCTCTCTCTTTTTCTGTTGTTCTCCTTCTCTTTTCTTTTTCTCTTCCTCCTCTTTTCTTCTCTTCCCTACTTCCTCTTTGTCCTTTTTCTCCTCTTTCAGTTTCTTTTTCTTTTCTACTTTTGCAGCAGCTTCTTGCTTCTGTCTCTCCTCCAGTTGCCTTTTCCTTTTCTCTTCTGCTTTCTGCTTCTTGCTTTCTCTTTTTGCTGGCCTTTTGGGCTACTTTATGCCATTCTTCTTCATCATCTACATCATCTTCGAATGAACTGAAAGTCATTTTGGTGGTCTTCGAGGATCCTTCGGCTTCATGGTGTGATTGTCCCACATTGGTTTCTCTGAATGTGAGATCCACAGATCTAGCAACCTATGCGATTGCCCTTAAGTGTGCATGCACCACCGTTGGGTGTTTTTCTTTGGCCCATGTGGCTGCTCGTTTCACCAGATTTTCCTTATAGATGGCCACCCAATTTATCTTCTCTCCTGCTTCTGCTACTCTGAGTAGCCTGTAAGTCTTGTTTGACATGTCCCCTAGCTTTCCCATGAACATTACATTCTGCAAGAAGAAGATAAATTGCTCTCTCTGGGTCTCATCTGCCACATCCTTCACTTGGTGCATTTTTCTTCTCTTCGGGATTTCTTCCACCACCCTAGGCTTTATGTTTATGTCCAGTCCTCCATCCATTGGAAACCCTAGCTCATGGTGCACTGCAAGCCCCAAAATTTTTATGGGCTCCCTTCCTTCCACATGCACAATGTTCATCTCTCAAGAAAGTGATTAATCAGCTTGCCCCCATCATCGAGGTTCTCTGCAGGTCTTCCCATCGGTGATCCAGCAGCTTTTTGAAGCTGCACTTCTTCGCCCACTCCTGGTGTTCCTTCTTCTTGATGTTAGGGACCAACATTGGCATGTAGAGGATTCTCTCTTTGGCCTTTTGTCTAGCCTTTGTGTCTTGTTCATCTTTGGCATGGCTCTGTCTTCTAGAGAGTCTTGTTCATCTTTGGCATGGCTCTGTCTTCTAGAGAGTCTTGTTCATCTTTGGCATGGTCCTGTCTTCCAGAGAGTGTTGTGAATCGGTGAGAAAGATGGGAGAAAAAAAGTTGGTTGAGAGTGTGCACATTTTGGCTCCTTGTGCTCTTTTTGCGATGCTTTTTTCTCTTTCCTTCCTTTCTTGGGGTGTTGTCATTTTTGGCTTCCTACTTTTCGATTTGACCTGACCATCGATTCATATAATTCCCACTGTCTTGGCTTAAAGGCATTAAACTTTTCATGCCACCACCTCCCCACCTTACCGTTGCATGTGGAGTTTTAATGATATTGTGACAGTTGTCCTCCATGCAGTCACTTATGCCGATATCGCGGCCATTTACATTGTTGACATGGATCTAGTTGGCGTGCACTTGGTTGTTTGTTTCTTTGCTAACCTGGCCTTGTTTGGTTGCGAAATTGTGATCTTTTGCGGACTGGCCAACCTTGCAGATTCCTTCTCCGGATTTGTTGCTTTTTTGGGTTTTTTGCATTTATTTCCGCTAATGTGATCATGCCATAGCAGACGCACCGGGCTGGCTTGTTGTCCTTTGCTTGTCTTTCTTCTAGTGTGACTACCACCAGTTGGCCCATGTATTTTCTCATCCTGAAGCCTTTTACTATTTTGGGGAAAGGTATGCCATCCAAGCCTTCTAGTGTAAAGGTGTTCTAACTTACCGGGCATGAATGGGTCTATCCATCGAATCTTAAATTTTCCAAGGTGTGATCCCAACTTGGAGTTGTAGACCAATACCAGGTCTCCTTGTTTGAAAATTTTGTGCTTGAGATGCCTATCAATCTAGGCTTTCCTTCTTCGTTGCACTATCTCTGCCTGTAGAGAGCTGAGTTGCCTTTCCTCCTCTAAAGCTAAGAGCTCCTATATTCTGTACTCCCGAGATTCCTCTATTGGTAGTTGCTTCTCTTGGATGGCCACTCTCAGACTGGGCAACACAAATTCCATGAGCATTACAGCCTCCAGTCCATATACCAGCTTGAATGGTGTTTGATGAGTGAAGACTTTGTATAACGTGCAGACCTAGTCCTATCCCGCAGGGGGAGCGTGATCTTCTAAAAATCAAATCACCCATAGGGTAATTGATCATAAATTAGGCAACTACTAGACTTGATTTCTAGAGGCAACGCTTTTTTCCTCATCCATGCAAGGCACAGATGCTGGCCTAGTCTTCTAGAATAGAGTTGCCCAAGAACCTATTTATCTAGCGTAGGGCTTTCACTTAATCTGTTGGAAAGCTACCCGACTAATCGGGTCCACCCGTCCGTAGGATGGTGCCGTCGGGGCATTCCATCCTCCCACTTTCCACCCTACTCACGTGTCAATTTGTTTTCTAATTGATCTTACCGCACTGTTTGACATAAATAAACATGTTCTTTAATTAAGGCCCTTTTCACAAGGTTTCTTAAAATAGTCTTTTTTCACAATACAATCATGCCAAAGATAAGATATATATATATAAAGTTTATACATGAATCAATTCCATACAAGCCAAACCGGCTCTCTTATTCTTTTCCTTTATACTGCGATGATCTAAAATTCGGTCTTCCAGTCTCTACATGTTGGGCAAAACCCTATGGGACCATACACCTCATCGTCGACCGCTGGTAGGACTCAAGCCGGCCTGTCGCCCTCTCAAGCTCCATCGCTCGATCCTCCCGCCCCTCAGAGGGATGTCTGTACACTAGGGTGGGCTTATTCACCGCACTAGCCTGGGCCCTCAGAACTAGGCAGCATCATAATCTCTCGCCTCAATCGGCAAACTTTATTCTCCCAATGGTATGAGGGATACCTTGGGCCATTCCCAGGCTTTGCTAACGATGCCGCTCGGCTACACAAGCACGAAACGGAGTTAGCGTCGAAGCTAGGAAAAACTTGCACTTTTTAAAGATAACAATTTCAATGCAATTTATTGAATACAGCATCACACAATTCGCAACTTCATACAATTTTATGTCATTATTTTAAAAGGAAAAGATACACATTTATTAACACTAATATTTTAAAAAACTCTTCTTTAAAAGATAACCAAGCTAACCTGGCCACCATTTCCTTGAGGAGCTTGTAAAGGGAGGGTTGGGGCCGCATCGGAGCATCTTCTCTAATCTCATTGTTGCGTGCTCCTCTCGAGGCAATATTTTGACGTTTCTGGGAAGGGGCCATCTTGGACGTCGTCTTGTAGGGCTTGCTGTCGCGGTCGAAACGCTTCAATCGGATCTCAATTCTGAGATCGTAAACCTCTTACTAAAGTCTACGCAAATGGGAAGGGGGGATTGTGAGATGTCCTTAACACAAAAACGTTTTGCAAAAGGGGAGAAGGGCTGAGGGCTGCTGTAAGTCTCTTCACACGGGGGAGGGGGGGTTAAGGACACTGCCTCCTAGCAAGAGGGAGATAGAGGAAAATTGCCTTATCTGAAAAGAGGCAAATGAGGGGGTGTGAGAGGGGTAGCTGCAAGGGGTGTGAGAGGGGTAGCTGCAAGGGGCGGCTGTACTACAGCAAGTACATTGCACAAGGACAGGCGCGCCGGTACGAACGGTGGCACAAGAGAGCATACGCTACGCAGAAATGCATGTTGTCCATGGAGCACCCCGGGGGTTTATATAACTGTGGGGTATGGGTATGGGCGCTGCGCAAAGCAAGGACGAAAGGATGGTGTACTAGCAAAGGTTGTGGATCAGTGGCCTACATGGCTCTGGGAAAAAGGTACGGTGTCGATTAACAGGGAGGAAAGGAGTGGTACGCATGTACCTTATCCGATCTGGGGCAGCATGGGTGTCCACATAGCGGTATGTGTGGACCACACAGTGGGTGACCATCCTTTGGTTCTTGTGCGGCCATCGTACGGGCACCCTAGTAAGTGTGTACGGTCCAAATTTTGGGGCGAGGTCCCCAAATTTGGGGCGCCCGCCTCGATTTGTGTGCCGGACCACCCCGGGGGGCGATTTTTTTTTTGGTCCGGGAGGTTCTCTTGGTCATTGGAGTTCATACCATTTATCAATCGGACGCCCGGTCGTGCATTTATTAAGGTTTAAAGGTCATCGCTTTTTAACTAAAAATGACTGAAATTTACGTATAAGCTTGATCCGGTGTCCGTTTTGGATGCTGTAAAATCCTATATTCGGGTGAAATCGCACGCAGATTCCAAATTTGGGCTCAAAATTTGAAGATTCTAAGTAGAAACGACTCATTTAATAAAATCATTGATTTTTATACCATAAAAACTCTATTACATGGACATTTCTTTATTAGTGAAGGTAGATATGTTACAGGATGTCCCTCACTCACATTATAAATCCCCTAGACAAAGGATTGACACCAGTTGGGAGATTGTTGCTAGTATTACAACATGGTAGATTTGCAGAGCTAGTAGATTCACGGAGGCTATTGAGGGTGTCTAGATTTTTTAGTCTCAGTGCATTAGCACTATATGGGGTGATATCATCCATACTCTCATGGCTACTTGGGCTCATATTCAGGGGTCCTCTCGTTCTGCATAGGCAAAGCACGTTGTATTTATGTGGGAGTGGGACCATGGCATTTTCTTTTCCTCCAATCCCATAGGTCTTTCATTTCACCATGATGTTGAGATCACCTTACATATTGGGGTGATTCTATTCTATTCCATCTTATAGCCATGATTGTTGTATGCTTCTTTCATACTTAATAGAAGTCTCTTTCATGGGGAAAAAAGGGCTAAAGGTATGAGTCAAGAGTCAGGTTACGAAAGGCCAAAATGTACACGTGTAAATACTAAGCACTCCACATCGTGTCCCTCATGAAATTTTCATAGTCAAGTCACTTATGCTAGATCGATAAGCTGAGCAAAACCAAAATGAGGATGAATGGGACGAGTCCCTATGATGATGTTCGTAACTAGAATGATGATAATGACTTCTTTAAATCACTATGAGATTAGTGGATTGTGCTGACAGATTGCTACTATTAACACTTGACCCAGTGGATCAAGCTAAGGGATGACAAATTAAAAATCTGTATAATTGAAATTCCCATGGAGGACTGTTCAGATGGAAATTTTGGTCTAATGGACCATTAATTGTATTAAAGATATGAATGATATGATCTGAATGAATTGTTATCTGCTGATGATGAGTTCTATATAAGGGATCGTTATCCCAGGATTCTGTTGGGTTGACCAGTCTATAAGGAACCCCAGAATCAGTTGGATCTTAAGGGAAAGAGTTGTCCCCTCTAGTTTGCGAGATGAGGACATCTCGCATTTCTTAAGTGGGGTAGGATGTAAGATTTATCCCTCTAGCTTTTGAAGTGTGCAGGTGTAAGAACCTCCCCTTCTGATCTTATAACTATTCCCCTCTTTGAAATAAAAGAAAGATCCTATTTTACTCTGTTTTGGCCTAGAGAGAGAAAATGTCTAGAGGGGGAGGTAATTCAAAATTGAGATATTTTCGGATATAAAAATCCTCCTAGTGTCTAAAATGGTTTTCCCTTAACAGAAATTCAAAAAGAACTTTCCAATGTGTAATTGGAATTAATTGAAAATAGGTATAAAGGACCTTAGCCTAAGGGTCCAGATTTTTAAAAAATTTTGGATTATGGTCCAATTAAGGTTCCTATGGGCCAATAGGATCAATCCAAGTGTAGGGAAGAGATAAATTGAAGAATAAAAGAAAAACCTCCCAAAAATGAGTAAATGCTCACATAAGATGAAGAGTGGACTAAGGACCAAAGAAAAGAATTAAAAAACTGAATTTTGACACCTCAGTGTGGGGATCTCCCCTCATGAAGTAGGTGCCTTTTTCTCATCATTATCCCCAATTCTTAATCAATAAAATGAGATATTTTCATCTCTCCTCTCTCCTGTTTCAAAACTAGATCCAAAAAGTAAGCTGAGCTGACCCAAAAATGGTCAAAAATTGACTAAAATCAGTTTGCTTGGTTAGGGACTTTGTCCTATAACTAGAAGCCTCCCCCTTTGTAAAAGCTTAATGGTGTTTATGCACTGTTACTCTACTCCTGTCTTGAGCCATCTACATTGAATTTTTTAATAATTCAATTGTGTTTGGCCTAATCCTCTCCAAAGTGAATTGGTGGCCACTATTGCTTCAAACAATAGTAGAACCCTCAATCCCTCAAGCCAAAGGAGAGCTTACAAGCTCCATGTAAGCTATTTTTCTTACTTTGTTTACGGATTTTAATGAAAAATCTATGGTTTTCTTGATTTTTATGTTTTGCAAACGATTGAATTAAATTCAAATGTATGCCTTTGATGAAAAGGCCACCCCCTTCTCTTCTTTACATTCCAACCTTTCTTAATCCTAGAAAGATTAACTAAGTGATTAATTAAACTCTTCTTATTGTTTACTCTCTTGAATTTAGAAAATTGTGTAGATTAGAGTTCTATAATTCTAAATTGGGTTAATTAAGTTAAGGGGATAAAGATGAAAATGAGAAATGGTCAGCCATACAAGGAGGTTATGGCAAAATTTTCCAGAATTTTGTGAAAAAGAAAGTTTATTTTCATGTTTTTCCAAAAGAGTAATTCCCACCATTTTTGCATCTAAAAGAAATATTCTAATTACTCCATATATGCATGGATATCACTGATATTATTAAAATTGATTTCTATGCATAGAAAGATGCATAATAGAATTTTTTTATTATAAAAGTGTTATTCTTATTAAAATTGATTTCTATGCATAGAAAGATGCATAATGGGAATTTTTTTTAATTATAAAACTGTTATTCTTGGTAAATTTGATTTCTATGCATAGAAAGATGCATAAAGGATTTTTTTTATTACAAAAGTGTTATTCTTATTAAATTTGATTTCTATGCATAGAAAGATGCATAATGATTTTTTTTAAATTACAAAAGTGCTATTCTTATTAAATTTGATTTCTATGCATAGAAAGATGCATAAAGGAAATTTTTTTATTACAAAAGTGTTATTCCTATTAGATTTGATTTCTATGCATAGAAAGATGCATAATTGATTTTTTTTTAATTATAAAAGTGTTATTCTTATTAAATTTGATTTCTATGCATAGAAAGATGCATAATGGATTTTTTATAAAAGTGTTATTCTTATAAAAGTTGATTTTATGCATAAATAGATGCATAAAAGGATTTTTTTAATATAAAAGTGTTATTGCCATTGAAGTTAATTTTTATGCATAAATAGATGCATAAAGAATTTTTATATCAAAATTAGAATTCTCTTCAATTCTATGAGTATTTGATAAATGAATAATTAAATACTCTAAGAGAGAAATTTCTATCCTTTTATATTCACACGGATTGTAAAAAGAAAATTCAAGAAATCTATCGAGATCAAAATATTCAGATAAATGATTAATTTATTCCTCATTGGAATTTGTAACTAATTTAGAAATCAGTTAAGTGAATATTCAAAGAAAGAAATTCAAATAGTAACTGAATTATCAAACCTTTTCGAGAAAGATAGTTGAGGAAAAATCTTATCCGACTGGAACCTTGAATTAGACTATGACCAAGACCAAACTCTTTCTACTAAGTTACAAATTCATTTTTTTGCTAAAACTCAACTCAACACATTTCTTAGCCTTATTTTTGATGTATTTAAGAGTTTTAAATTTTTTCATCAAGAAGTACAAAAAGGTTCCTGCGACAGTGGTATCACAGATTTGGTTTAATTTAATCTTCTTGAAGTCGCTCAGAGACTTGTGGACAAAGAGATGAAAGAGACAAAGGCACATGTGATTTTGGTAGTTTTTCAATTTAATTTGAAGAAGAATACGTTTATGTTTATGTATGGTTGAAACAAGGCTTGTCTTTAACCATTGGATGACAAATCTCCATCAATCTATTGCCCAAAGGATAAAGCAAGGTGGAAAACCATCAGTGGGTTTGCAAAACCACAAAACCACCTTTAATATCACTAATCCTCTTCATAATCCATCCATACGGATTGAATCAACAAGGAGAGGAGCATGGAGAGCCATAGTAACAAGATTGCTAAACTGCTGCAAACGACAAGAAATCCATCATGGACGGATGAGGTCTGCTAGATTTATTTTCTCCTCCCAATTTATCTTTTTGCTTTTTTTCTTCTTCAATAATGCATATATCTTTTTGCTTTTTTTCTTCTTCAGTAATGCATTGGGTGCAAATCTCTTTTACCAAAGCTTGTGGGTGGAAATCTCTTTTACCAAATCTCTTTTTTTCTTCTTTCAGATTTGCATTGGGTGCAAATCTCTTTTACCAAAGCTTGTAGGCAAGCTTGAAATTAATTATATATATATATATATATTTCCTCCCCACCATTCTCCTTCACTGGCTATGGGCAGCACAAATTGAAAATTGTGTTTTTACTCTCTCTCTCTCTCTCTCCCTCCCCAAAATTGCGCTGCGCTCTAGTGGTTTTCTTGATTAATCATGTGCGCCACCACGCGGTCTATGTGGTGCAAATTAGGTTGGGATGGGACCTTTGATAAAAGCTTTGTTTATATATATTTATATATATATATATATATATATATATATATATATATATATATATATATAGCTGGGGGATTTATGTCCCTTATGTGTTAGATGTTATAAAACTTGATTAAAGCTTTGATTAAAACAAGTTTTATTTTCGTTTGATGGCTACGCCATTTTGTCATGCTGTGGGGAGGCTTATTTTAACAAGCTTTGTTATAAGCTTTAAATTTTGGGGATTAAACAACCCTATATATATATATATATATTTGCTATCGGTGGCTTACTTGGATTTTCTTCTCCCCTTTGTTGATGCACTAAATATTGTCAACCAAGCACAAGCAATAAGCTTAGTGTAAACTAAGCTTTGATTTATTTTATATTTAGTATTTTTTTTAAAAGAGGGCTTTATTAGAGCTTTTGAACTCAAAGCATTTACCTTTAAAATTTTTCTTTAAATCTTAAAGCTTTTATATTAAAAGCCTTAGACCTTGAAAGCTTTTAGCAAAAGCTTTCTACTATTAAGCTTCTACCTCCTCTTTTCATTGTTTAAAATATATATGTATGTATTTATAACCAGAGTTTTAAAGCCTTAAATTTTTATATTACGATCCCTTCAAACTAAATTCAAAGACTTTCAAATGTTTTTATTTCCTATCTTTTATCTAACTTAAATATCCCATGACTATATTATTATTATTTCTTTCACAAAATGCCAAAGTTGCTCCAAGGCTTTCCTTTAAGGCTTAGAAGAGACCCTAAATTTTTTGTTCCAGTCTAATTATTTTTGTGATGCAGAGATTACAATATTTTCAAGATATCTACAACAATGTGCGAAACTTCAAGAGTTTTCATATTTTTATTGTTGTGATATTTGAACACCACTTTTATTTTTTATTGTTGTGATATTTGAACACCACTTTTATTTTTTATTCTCAACTCCTCACACCTTGAGGTAATTTTTCTTATCTATGATTATAAATTGCATGTCATATCTACATTTGTTTATCTAACACTTTACCATGTAGATGTGTTTTCCCAACATCATATGAGTACGTATTTAATCCATTCATTAATTATATAAAATTGACACTAATTAATTCAAGATATATAAATCCTAGAACTTCTTTTAAATTGTTTGGTACCATGTAGCATGTGCTATAATATTTCTCTTTCAGAATGATTCCACCACTCCCAACAAAGCTATCCGACACCAAGTAAGTTTCTATCCTTCATAACTTAGTGTGAATAATTCTTTTAATAATTCTATGTATGCTTTATCTTCCAAAGAGTGATTCAAACACCTTCCAAGTAAGTTTCTCATTGCTATCCTTACAATAATGATCATTCTTAAAATAATTGTGTGTAGAATCTTAAACCATTTACTTCTAATAAAGTCATAATTTAATACAACCCCAGTTACGTTTGAAAGAATAATTATATTTGAATCCATTCGCATTATTTCTCATTTTTCTCATTGTAGAGCATCATTGCAATCGAATATATATAAAAGGTACTACTCTCTTACGCTTCAGTTTCATGTTTATTATTTAAGTCTATTTCAACTACAAATGTAAATTAATCTTTCATCATCTAGACTTGTTCACTTAATCAAAATGTTTAGAATCATTACTAGTCATTCGTATTTTATTAAGTTTATCCATTCTTCATTTATAACCTCACATCCCCTCAAACAACCTTTCCAACTCAAGGTTAGCATTTTCATATCCATAACCAATTTAACTTTTATTCTTATGATGTTAAGTTTCTCATGAGATTCTTTTTAATAACTTTATATATCCTATCCATAGAAGTAATAACGATAATAACAACTCACATATCTTTCAAGGGTTAATGTTGTTTTTAACAGATTATTATAACGATGGAGGTATGGATATGTATATATTCAGTGGCTTTCATACAAATTTTTCATAAGTATTTCTATAATATCTTTCCAACCTAAGAACCTAATTAATAAACCATAGACTCAACATTAAGATTAATTCAAGTTCAATAACTTAAATAAAATTTCTAACTGGAGAAAATTTGTGTCGGAATTTAAGTTTCAGAGAGAATTGGCCACTCCGCCTCAAAATTCTATTATGAAGGAAGTGATGTATGGAATTAATTTGGTGGTATGGGATATCAAATTGGTTTCATATACTTACTCCCTACACAATTATTTTTTCTATCTTTTTACCATCCTATGTGTGTATGTGCAACGTGCCTATGTGGTATGGGAGACTTAGACTCGTCTTACATACATTCATTTGATTGGTTTATTGCATATGCATTATATGTAGATCTAGTCTTCCACACCAATCATGAAGCCATCCTCTCACGTTTTTATGCACTTGTATATCGGGGACGCTCGAATATGGCATGCTTTTGGGCCTCCATTATTTGTTTCAGTTGGTTCGTATAGAGGGATGATTCCCGTGGTACTTACACCTCTGGCAAACATGTGTGTGGCTATTATTTGAATACTTATGGGTTGTCTATATCTCAAGATGACGTTAGGATTAATTGATGTGTTCAATTAATTGTTTAACTAACGTGGACAATGTCTGAGTATAGCAATGGAGAAGTGAGAGGGTACCGATTGAGGTCTCGCACTACATGAGATGTGTGAGGGTACCGATTGAGGTGTCGCACTATATGAGGGTACCGATTGAGGTGTCGTATGGCTGGTGGATTGAGCGGTGGTGTGAAGATGATGATCATTTTTATTGTGTAAATCATGCATTAAACTTTTTGTGCATATTATTTTTTTATTTGATAATCAGTGTGATGATCACCAATTTAGGTGTCGCAGGAGTTCTTTTGGTTGGTATTCCATGTCCATTAGAACCTCTACGAGAGGCCTTTATGCCTCTCTGAGCTATGTTCGGACCTCTGAGTTTACCTTGCAGGTTATGACATCAATTCCTACGAGCATAATCGTGTTCTCTCGACATTTTTCATACACAACTAAGGACAGTTGCTTCCTCAAATGGGAGGACTGTTATAGGTATATACTTTATCATATTTTTAATGAATTAATAATCATACAAAAAATATGCTTAATTTAATTTGTGCAAGATTCAGCTTAATGGAATGTGCAAATGTGCCCAAGATTATCATACATTAGTAATTATGTTTGGGCAAAGGTTTTTATATGTACAAACCTTAGGAGACTTCATATGGTTAAAAATATGTAAAGAAATATCCCAAAAGTGGAACAAGCAAGCCCAATTTGTACGCACATCTCTTATTAGCTCCTTGGGCTATTTTTATGAATAAAAATTCTCTAAATACTCATGTCGTGGAAGTGGAGCTACAAGGCATGGGGGGGGAGATTGCACCCAATCTTGTCTTGATGGTGATGTTATTCTATTTCCTTTGCCTTATGTTATGCTATGTTATTTGATTTCAATTTAATTCAAGTCTTTGTTTTAAGTTTGATTATTATTTCTTCAAGAAGTACAAAAAGGATCCTGTGACAAAAGACCCACTATGTAACAAAATTCGAACCATATATTAGGCTTAAATATGTAATGAGAACATGTTTTAGGTACCCCATAAGTGTGGGAAAGTGGGAAAAGCCCACTTGTATATATAAGTGAGGGTGTGTAAGAGACTTTTCATGATAAAATGAACTATTGAGCTCAAGCTTGGGAGCTCTTTCCTTCTTGTATATCTTGTTCCTTCCTAATTCTTGGATGCTTCCACGTTCATGTTTGACATTAGCTACTATGGAGTCTTGTTAAGTTTCTCACTTGCATGTGTGAGTGCTTATGTGTGTGTACTTGAGGTAAGCTTGCATGATTCTTACTTGTGATTAACTAGATGTGGAGTGTGATTGTGTGTGTGTGTGCATGCGTGTGTGTGTGTGTGTGTGTGTGTGCATGCGTGTGATTGTGTGTGTGTGTGTGTGCATGCGTGTGTGTGTGTGTGTGTGTGTGTGTGTGTGAGAGAGAGAGAGAGAGAGAGAGAAAGAGAGAGGAAGCTTGCTAGATTCTCCCCCTCATGGGTGGTTAGATTATGAAGGTCCAAGCATTGAATTGGTAGAGCTTGAGGACCTAACCACCCTTAAGTTTTCCATTCCCATGTCCTTTAATGTACTTTTATGCTCTAGAAGAGTCATAATTCTTGGTGTAGACAATGCTTGTTGTGAAGCTACAACTTCCCTAAACATGTGTGTGTGTGTACGCACGCACGCGCGTGTGCGTGTGCCCACATGTGTGTGTAGCCACCCTTAAGGTTTCCATTCCCATGTCGTTTAATGTACTTTTATGCTCTAGACGAGTCATACTTCTTGGTGCAAACAATGTTTCTTGTGAAGCTACAACTTCCCTAAACGTGTGTGCGTGTGTGTGTGCACGCACGCCCACGTGTGTATGTGTGTATGCAATGAAGGGGGCCTAGGGGATTGCACTCAATAGCATGGAGTACAGACATGTCCCACTCATCCTACGGAGTAGCATCTAACCATGGAAAGACTACCACCATGAATTAGCCATGAAAGCTTGGGCATAAGCTCCAAGAAGACAAGATGTCTATAGAGCAAAATATCATCAAAAGGGTACAATGTCCATGAGCCCTATGCCTAATACAGCTCAAGGCTTCCTAAAGTACACATGTAAATGACCCGATCCCAAGTGCCTAAGCCCCATTCCCCATGTGCATGTGCATACCAAATCTAGTTCATTACAAACCATCCCATCCTACACAATGATTTTGTCCTTGAAATCGAAGGGTGGTCGTGCATAAAACAAATACAAAGGCTATATACAAAAAGCCCAATTCATGACCAAGTGGTGTCACCATCACAGATAACCAATACCAATACATGAATCTCATGACCCTTGGGGTCAAACGGAAGAGATAAAGAACTCCTATCGAATGATGAGGCTAGTCAGAGTATTCTCCAGGATCAAATGGAAAAGATACAAAAAGATAAAGGACTCCTATCGATGAGACTATACGGGTATCCTTCAGGATCAAATGGAAAAGATACAAGTGTTTCCCCAAAGATGAGGTAATCTATAAAACCGCAACAATATGGATAAAATGTAAATCTAATCCATGTAGACTCCAAAGCAATGGCTCTCGGACCACCTAGATCAAATGGAAAATGTAGAGAGCCAATGTTGGTGATGAAGCTAGGTATGAGTCCTCTTGGATCAAATGGATAAATGTAGTATGCATCATGGACCCTCGAATCCAAAGTAACAATAGCTCCCATGTTAAAAGAGAAGCTCAAGTCCGAGGGAAACCTTATAAGCCCATCCTCGTGAGACCATAACATGGAACTAACATCCAAAGTATCTGCCAAATGGAAGTGAAGCTCCTAGAGCTAGAATGTCGAATGGTCCATGTAGATCAAGACCAAAACACACCACAAGTGCAAAGCTACTAACGGAAATGTTGAATGGTCCATGTAGATCAAGACTAAAAGACATCACAAGTGCACCTAAATGGTATGCCATATAATCATCTACCATACATCTCAAGTGGCGTAGATGCACCCAAAGATGTGTATCTTGACTCCAAAGAAACTAGGGTTGTGTATACAATCAAGGAAGCCAAAGAAACACATCTCAAAGTTGGCATCATGTAGGAACTCATGTGAACCAATGTCGTCATCCACTATAGCATAGCTTGAATCATCTGAGGCATGATCCACAACATCAATGTGTGTATAGGCACAATACAAAGTATGCATCATGCCCTCATGTGTGAAACTCTCTGCATATGTGTGGTCCTCCATAGCAAAAGCATGATCAAAGATCACCAAATGCATCATCATCTCACTAAATACTAATAGTGTATACACACATGAGATGAAAATGGCATCATCTACCAAATCACTGACCATGTCATCCTCAAAATCTCTAAAGTCATCATCATGAGCATGGTCTCTGTTCCTCAATGATGTCCATGTATAAACTATATCCCAAGACATGCCAACCTCTCTAATCACACTGGATCTAGGAAAATACCTAAATCAAATACAAATCTCTCTAGATCCATTTGGTATGCACATTCATAGGGGGGATGGGGCTTAGGTACTTGGGCTTATGGTCATTCACATGTATACTTTTGGGAGCCTTGGGTTGTATTAGGCATAAGGATCATGGCCATTATACCCTTTTGATGATATTTTACTCTATAGACATCTTTTTTCAGAGCTTATGTCCAAGCTTTCATGGCTGGTTCATGGCAGTCTTCCCACGTTTAGGTTTTACTCTCTAGGATGAGTGGGACATGTGTGTACTCCATGGTAATGAGTGCAACCCGTAGATCCTCTTCATTGCATTGGTATCAAAGCTCTTAGCTTAGATCTTAATACTTCAATTAGGTATTGATTATTACTTAATTATTTTTTAGAATTGATTTTTATACAATTTTTAGATTTGCTAATTTCTTGATTTGAGAAGATTAGTAATGAAATTTATGTTAATAATTTTTTAAATTATATTAATCACTATTTTACAAAAACCCTAATCCACTTTACAACTTGATTTTCTTGAATTTCTTGAATTTCTTCATCTTCTTAATCTCGATTTCTTAAAAAAAATAATTCTTGAAATTAGGATTTACAAAAATTTGAGCAACTAGTTTTGAGTAATTTCTTACATTATCTTACTTAAGGAGCATAATTTTCAAAGATTAAATCTTAAATCCTTTACTTCTTCAAGATTGAAACCCTAGATTGCTAATTTTTTGAGTTCTTGAAGGAATACTACAAGAAGAAATTGTTGTGCAAAATCTTGGTGCAGTTTCAAGAAAGTGTGTAGAATACAGTTGCAGAATACAGTTTGTTGTGTAGTTTCAAGAACAAAGTTAAAGATTCAAGTGCACAATTAAAGAATAGTGAAGATTTATTTTAAGATTAGTGCAGAATTGAAGATTCAAGTGCAGAGAGTAAGATTTATGCAAAGATTCACAATCATGAGTGATATTTATCAAAATACTACACATTCTTTATATCTCTTTGCTAAATGTTACAGTTCTTATTGATTTCTTGCAACAAAACAATTGAAATACCAAGAAACGATTGAAATGCCAAGAAATGTTTGCAAAGAGAGATTAAACAGCAGTGGTTTGTAAAGATTATCCTTAGATTAGGTTGTTTATAACTTAATCAAGTGAACTAGTACTAATCTTTAAAAATCAGTTTTAATCTTGTAGAAGTTTAATCAAACAAGTTCACAAAAGTGTTGTCTTGAGAAAGTAAGTCCAGATTTGGAAAACATTGAGTGTAGACTACAGCTTAATGCAGAAAATAGAGTAATTTTTTATGTATTTGATGCAAATATAGAGTATGGCCCTGCTAGGAATTGAACCTAGTCTATTTGTGTGAGCCAATATGCCCCATACACCATAGGGTTCCCTAACATGCATACAAGCATGTATACAAATATCAACAACACTATTGAAAAAGTAAACAAAATTGAATGAATTACCCAGGTTTTTGAGTAGCAACCAATGGTCTATCAATATCTTGTTGGAGCCAAGAAAGCCACACAGTAGGACTTGTGACAGAGAAGGTGATTAAGGTCATTTGTTTGGCTATGCCATTGATGAAATAGAAGAGCTTATGTCTTTAATGTATGTTCTAGCATCTATAATTGGAGCTAAGTATTTTTCTAGACCTATGACTTCTCTCTCTCTCGCTGTTTTTCCCTTGAGTCCATGCTCAACCAAAAGTGCATGCTCGCTCCAAGTACTGTTGGTTCATATTCCTATCTACCATAAAATCTTGAGCTATCTAGCATATGATATTTTGAGAATTGAAGCAAAGGAGCTAGACAATACCGACTCTTAACATTTGAGCCTTGCTTGTGTGGGACTTTGCCTCTTTACGTGCATCATCGCCTTTTAAGGTTCAGGCCACTGGCATCAAAACAAAGCTTTATTTTCGAGCCTCAACTCTAGCTAGCGTTCATCACAGGTTGTGTTGTCCGTTTTGTCAGCAAGAGACGAGTGCATCATCATGCATCTTGGTCTCTTGGCCCACCACTAGAGCTGCAGATCATGTCCGTAATAAATATATCCCAGATCTTCATCGTCAACTTCGTCTTCAACATAATCTTCATGATCATCTTCTTCTTCATCAGACTCCGGTATCTCATTTTGTCTTGCACATCAACTTTGTCAAGGTACTGCAATGACTTGATGAGAGAGAAGACCTTGGCTCTGTAGTTCTAAACACGAGTGATGGGGCATTCATACAGGTCGAGAGAGAGGAAG